>NC_136879.1:41876321-41911321 GCF_949152265.1 Phoxinus phoxinus
GGTGGAAGACACGCCCGATCAATGAGTCACATGATCAATGTCAATAATTTCCTTACATTTGATTTGACATCATAACGTGTCTTTGTTTTGAAAGATAAAACTTCGTTTATTTCCAGGTATTTGTTCGTTTCTCATATTTTTAATGCGGCCTCAAACTTTTGAACCCTACTGTATAGACACACACACACACACACACACACACACACACACACACACACACGCACACGCACACACACACGCACACGCACACACACACACACACACAAACACACACAGGAGATGTGCTCTCTTTGCACTCTCAGCATCTCATACCACTTTCGCAGATTAAACGTCACCACTAAATAACCGGTAGAAAACCTCACACACACACACACACACACACCTCACTCTGATCTACAACAGCCAGACCATAAAACTGCTGAACACACAGACAGACACACACACACACACACACACACACACACACACACTTGTGTATTTACAAACAAATATAATGCAGTTCACAAATATACATCAAATTTCAAAATATAAAACTATGAAGGGGTAATCAGAAAAGAAATTCAGAAAATGTTTATTGTGAAACAAAACTGTGAGTTCCTCAAATAATAAAAATACACGTTTATGATTGCTCAGATGTACAAATGAACGTTCATTACATTTATTTGTGAATTTTAAACAAATATCACCCCACACCAAAGTACACAAAGAAGGACTTGTGTGTGTTGAACACAATTTTGTGTACATATGAACACAAAGTTACAAATATTCTTATAACACAACATTGTTGAATTCTTCATAAAACTCTCTCACACACACACACACACACACACACACACACACACACACACACACACACACACACACACACACACACACAAGCTTTCATTTCTATCCTTGTGGGGACATTCCATAGGCGTAATGGTTTTTATACTGTACAAACTGTATATTCTATCCCCTTACACTGCCCCTATCCCTAAACCTACCCCTTACAGGAGACATTCTGCATTTTTACATTTTCAAAAAATATATAATTTAGTATGTTTATTAACCCATTCCCCTCATGGGGACTGCTGGCTGGTCCCCACAATGGAGGTGATCTCAGGTTTTACTATCCTTGTGGGGACATTCGGTTCCCACAATGCATAATAAACCAAGCCCACACACACACACACACACACACACACACACAAAGAAACACACACACACACACTTTGGCAGTTTTCACACTGAATCTGAGCTCATTAACACTTTCTCACTCCAAAGATAGAGCAACATCCAGAGCAGCTGATCTCGACACACAGACATGTGTAAAGTTACATAACAACCTTCATTAAATATGCATTTCCATAAGTTCAGTCTCACACTGTATGAAAGATCAAGCTACACAGCTCAACGATATTTTCCCATTCAAAGTTCTGATTTAATCAAACGTTTATTTAAATTAGAAACATAATATATGTGTGTGTACGGTGTATAATTATTTTGTATATATTAATACACACACACATGCATGTATATATTTAAGAAAAATGTGTTACTTATATATAAAATATATATAAATTATGTATTAATATATATACAGTATATAAATGCAAATATTTCTTAAATATCTACAGGCATATGTGTGTATTTATATATACAAAATAATTATACACCGTACACACACATATATTATGTACTGTAAACACAAACTTTTATGTTGGATGCGATTAATCGTTGAAAGTAAAAGTACTTGAACATTTTTGCATGATGAGAGTGAATTTGGGTTTTGTGTGCATTTGCATTTGCAATTCAAGACTTAATCAGAATTATTACAATTTATTATGAACAAACTTGAAATCACACTTGGGTATAATTACGCTTTTTCCCATATTTTGTGCTGACGCTTAGAAAAAAATCAGCAAAATTCTGCGGAACGAATATTCTGTGTAAAGAGAGAGCAAGACTATAATGTCTGAAAGCATCACGAAATTACCTGAATTATTTATTAAACAAACTAAAAATGTGCAGAACAGCACAACACACACACACACCAAGATAAACACAAACAAACACACACTCACTTACAGACACACACACGCAAAACACACACACACACACACAAACACACACCAAGATACACACCAAGATACACACACACACACACACACACACACACACACACACACACACACACACACACACACACACACACACACACACACACACACACACACACACACACACACACACACACACACACAACAGCAGAACAGCCATTTGAATTCAGAGAAGTGGCTCAAAGTGTTCTGCAATGGAGATTTTAAAAGCCATTTTAAAAACGTAAAGCCCACTGTTCAGAGCAAACTGAGAGCAGAGACGAACGTGTGTGTGTGTGTGTGTGTGTGTCTAAAACACTGTTACTCTGCTTGCTTTCTTTGTGAATCAGTGTAGTTCAGCGGCAACACTTATCCTTCAAACTTTAATAGCACAAGTCTGTGAATTATGAATGTAGACAGGAGCTCTCTCTCTCTCTCTCTCAGTCACATGACTGTCGCTTCCAGAACGTTCTCGCTGTTAAACTACATCAGAGAAACCTAGTGTTAAAATATATCTTTAACGTGCACTGAACACATCCAAACACGTAAAAGGCATCTCGACACCACATGAGACGCACTACAAAAACAAACTTTCTTGACGCATCCTAGATAAAACATTCATCCTCAATATTTTTTGTAAAGAATGAAGTGCATTTATAATTCCTCTAACCTTTCATCTTTTTCCCCCCCACTAAGCTCGACGCAATGCATTCTGGGATTGCCCTCTCTGTA
The DNA here is from genome assembly GCF_949152265.1 of Phoxinus phoxinus. NCBI lineage: Eukaryota > Metazoa > Chordata > Actinopteri > Cypriniformes > Leuciscidae > Phoxinus > Phoxinus phoxinus. The sequence continues at coordinate 41,879,132 of NC_136879.1, forward strand.
CATGCCATCTTATCTTCAAGAGTGATAGCTTGACATGTTGTCTGCGGCTCGCTAGTTTTAGGAGCAGAACTAAGATCTCCTGAAATAAAGGCAGTGTCTATTTACACTGACTGCAAATATTATTTAAATTTATGCATCATTTATGCAACTTACATTGCATTCAAAGAACAATTTTTTTTTAGGGATATGAACATTTTGGCCGATACCGATAACCGATAATTCCTTACATATGAAAGCCGATAACCGATGTGTTGGCCGATAAATCTAAATCCAAATTTTGCTATAATTTTTGGGAGCCTGATTACAATAACAAAAGTCTCAGATTTAAAAGCCATTATTCTCATTATAATTTTATGAGGCCGAGTGAGCCGAGAGCGCGGCCGAGTGCGCCTGAGAGAGACCGTGTGAGTCCGAGAGCGCGCGAGAGATGCCGAGTGCTTCAGAGAGCGCGCGAGAGATGCCGAGTGCTTCAGAGAGCGCGCGAGAGAGGCCAAGTGAGTCCGTGTGCGCGCGAGAGAGGCCGAGAGCGTGCGAGAGAGGCCAAGTGAGTCCGAGTGCTTCAGAGAGTACGCGAGAGAGGCCGAAGGCGCGTGAGAGAGACAGAGTGCGCGAGAGAGGCTAAGAGTGCGCGAGAGAGGCCGAAGGCGCGTGAGAGAGACAGAGCGCGCGAGAGAGGCCGAGAGCGCGCGAGAGAGGCCGAGTGCTTCAGAGAGCGCGCGAGAGAGGCAGAGAGCGCGCGAGAGAGGCCGAGAGCGCGCGAGAGAGGCCGAGTGCTTCAGAGAGCGCGCGAGAGAGGCCGAGTGCTTCAGAGAGCGCGCGAGAGAGGCCGAGTGCTTCAGAGAGCGCGCGAGAGAGGCCGAGAGCGCGCGAGAGAGGCCGAGTGCTTCAGAGAGCGCGCGAGAGAGGCAGAGAGCGCGCGAGAGAGACCGAGTGCTTCAGAGAGCGCGCGAGAGAGGCAGAGAGCGCGCGAGAGAGGCAGAGAGCGCGCGAGAGAGACCGAGTGCGCGCGAGAGAGGCCGAGTGCTTCAGAGAGCGCGCGAGAGAGGCAGAGAGCGCGCGAGAGAGGCCGAGAGCGCGCGAGAGAGGCCGAGTGCTTCAGAGAGCGCGCGAGAGAGGCCGAGTGCTTCAGAGAGCGCGCGAGAGAGGCCGAGAGCGCGCGAGAGAGGCCGAGAGCGCGCGAGAGAGGCCGAGTGCTTCAGAGAGCGCGCGAGAGAGGCAGAGAGCGCGCGAGAGAGACCGAGTGCGCGCGAGAGAGGCTAAGAGTGCGCGAGAGAGGCCGAAGGCGCGTGAGAGAGACAGAGCGCGCGAGAGAGGCCGAGAGCGCGCGAGAGAGGCCGAGTGCTTCAGAGAGCGCGCGAGAGAGGCAGAGAGCGCGCGAGAGAGGCCGAGAGCGCGCGAGAGAGGCCGAGTGCTTCAGAGAGCGCGCGAGAGAGGCCGAGTGCTTCAGAGAGCGCGCGAGAGAGGCCGAGAGCGCGCGAGAGAGGCCGAGTGCGCGCGAGAGAGGCCGAGTGCTTCAGAGAGCGCGCGAGAGAGGCCGAGTGCGCGCGAGAGAGGCAGAGAGCGCGCGAGAGAGGCCGAGTGCGCGCGAGAGAGGCAGAGAGCGCGCGAGAGAGACCGAGAGAGAGGCCGAGCGCGCGAGAGAGACCGAGAGCGCGCGAGAGAGACCGAGTGCTTCAGAGAGCGCGCGAGAGAGGCAGAGAGCGCGCGAGAGAGGCCGAGAGAGACCGAGTGCTTCAGAGAGCGCGCGAGAGAGGCAGAGAGCGCGCGAGAGAGGCAGAGAGCGCACGAGAGAGACCGAGAGCGCGCGAGAGAGACCGAGTGCTTCAGAGAGCGCGCGAGAGAGGCAGAGAGCGCGCGAGAGAGGCCGAGAGAGACCGAGTGCTTCAGAGAGCGCGCGAGAGAGGCCGAGAGCGCGCGAGAGAGGCCGAGTGCTTCAGAGAGCGCGCGAGAGAGGCAGAGAGCGCGCGAGAGAGACCGAGAGCGCGCGAGAGAGACCGAGTGCTTCAGAGAGCGCGCGAGAGAGGCAGAGAGCGCGCGAGAGAGGCCGAGAGAGACCGAGTGCTTCAGAGAGCGCGCGAGAGAGGCAGAGAGCGCGCGAGAGAGGCAGAGAGCGCGCGAGAGAGACCGAGAGCGCGCGAGAGAGACCGAGTGCTTCAGAGAGCGCGCGAGAGAGGCAGAGAGCGCGCGAGAGAGGCCGAGAGCGCGCGAGAGAGGCCGAGTGCTTCAGAGAGCGCGCGAGAGAGGCAGAGAGCGCGCGAGAGAGACCGAGAGCGCGCGAGAGAGACCGAGTGCTTCAGAGAGCGCGCGAGAGAGGCAGAGAGCGCGCGAGAGAGGCCGAGAGCGCGCGAGAGAGACCGAGTGCTTCAGAGAGTGCGCGAGAGAGGCAGAGAGCGCGCGAGAGAGACCGAGTGCGCGCGAGAGAGACCGAGTGCTTCAGAGAGTGCGCGAGAGAGGCTAAGAGTGCGCGAGAGAGACCGAAGGCGCGTGAGAGAGACAGAGCGCGCGAGAGAGGCCGAGAGCTTCAGAGAGCGCGCGAGAGAGGCCGAGAGCGCGCGAGAGAGACCGAGTGCTTCAGAGAGCGCGCGAGAGAGGCCGAGAGCGCGCGACAGAGGCCGAGTGCTTCAGAGAGCGCGCGAGAGAGGCCGAGTGTGCGACAGAGGCCGAGTGCTTCAGAGAGCGCGCGAGAGAGGCAGAGAGCGCGCGAGAGAGACCGATTGCTTCCGAGAGCGCGCGAGAGAGGCCGAGTGCGCCCGAGAGAGGCAGAGAGCGCGCGAGAGAGGCCGAGTGCGCCCGAGAGAGGCAGAGAGCGCGCGAGAGAGGCCGAGTGCGCCCGAGAGAGGCAGAGAGCGCGCGAGAGAGACCGATTGCTTCCGAGTGCGCGCGAGAGAGGCCGATTGCTTCCGAGAGCGCGCGAGAGAGGCCGAGTGCGCCCGAGAGAGGCAGAGAGCGCGCGAGAGAGGCCGAGTGCGCCCGAGAGAGGCAGAGAGCGCGCGAGAGAGGCCGAGTGCGCCCGAGAGAGGCAGAGAGCGCGCGAGAGAGACCGATTGCTTCCGAGTGCGCGCGAGAGAGGCCGATTGCTTCCGAGTGCGCGGGAGAGAGGCCGAGTGCGCCCGAGAGAGGCAGAGAGCGCGCGAGAGAGGCCGAGTGCTTCAGAGAGCGCGCGAGAGAGGCCGAGTGTGCGACAGAGGCCGAGTGCTTCAGAGAGCGCGCGAGAGAGGCAGAGAGCGCGCGAGAGAGACCGATTGCTTCCGAGAGCGCGCGAGAGAGGCCGAGTGCGCCCGAGAGAGGCAGAGAGCACGCGAGAGAGGCCGAGTGCGCCCGAGAGAGGCAGAGAGCGCGCGAGAGAGGCCGAGTGCGCCCGAGAGAGGCAGAGAGCGCGCGAGAGAGGCCGAGTGCGCCCGAGAGAGGCAGAGAGCGCGCGAGAGAGGCAGAGTGCGCGGGAGAGAGACCGAGTGCTTCCGAGAGCGCGTTCAAGGAGCAATCTGTTTGCACTGAATTTGCACTGTAAGTTCTGTTTTTGAATAAAGGGTTAGAAATTAATGCTTTTTTAAAAACCCGATTCATCTGAAAAATAATCGACAGGTTAATCGATTATTAAATTAATCGCTGGTTGCAGCCCTAGTGGCCGATATATCGCGCATTCCTAATTTTTATCAGTTCTTGCTTTCGCAATTTTTTTTAAACTGTGCATTCCAGTAAAATGTTTCACTAAGTGCAAATTAGTCGATCTTGTTTGCAAAAGCAGTTTTCACTGACTCTGATCAACATTGCAGATATTTTAAATGTAGTACAAATAGCATATTATTTATCTTTATATTGCATCTATCAATATTTACAATTGGTGTAAACAAGACTTTATTTGTTGCGATGCGAACAGTATCTACTGTACACATAAATGTATGCTAGAAATTAATATCACAATAACTCATTTTGTACAATCACAATTTTGTAGCTCTGACCTGCAGTAAATCCAACACACACACACACAACACGATACACATACACTCACTTACAAACACACAACATGATACACACACACACACACACACACTCTCACTTACACACACACACACACACAACAAGATGCACCCCCCCCACACACACACAACAAGATACACACACACTTACGAACAAACACATACACAACACAATACACACACACACACTCACTTACAAACACACAAGATACACACACACACTCACTTACAAACACACAACATGATACACACACACACACTCACAAACACACAACAAGATACACACACACACAGATAGACACACACACTCACTTACAAACACACAACAAGACACACACATACACACTACACCAAAATTGCATAATAGTACATACCCTGAAAAACGCTACAGAGAAAAGAAACAAAACAGATTGTATAATCACATGAAAAATGTGAATTTCAGATAAAACAGGCATGACACACACACACACACACACACACACACACACACACAGATGTGAGGAGTATCTTCTTACCGAGGAGTACAGGAAACCCTCTCCGTTCATGGCTACGTAGAGTCCAGCCTTCACACCCTGCATCGCCACAACCCGCAAGCCCACCGGGATCAGATTAAACAGAGCTGAAACACACACACACACACACACACCTTGAGGATCACATGTTGCTCTTTCACAGATCAGGAGAATCACAGGCGTTCCTGGAGATGTTCCGTTTAGTATCAACTTTGTCTCAAATTTTCTTCTAAAAAATGCCACGGAACAAATGTAAGTAGAGAGAGACGTCATGCAGAAAGAGTGGACAGTATTTGCACATTATTTTGGTTGGTAATGACACATTTCATGCAGGGACGTGAGCCATTCGGTATTTAAATAAAGGGATACACATCTACATACATTCATCAACTAACCGTTCAGAAATGTCCTGTTCTTCTACATGTTGTCACTTCTTCTCGAGTCTCTCCATCATTGTCTGACTCCGGTTTGAACATAAAAGGCTAAAAGTTTTTGAAATGTTCAGTGTGTGTGTGTGTGTGTGAGGTTAAAGGACACAAGTTGTTGTAGCTCCGCCCCCTGTGCCGGGAGCAGCAGCTCATTTGCATTTAAAGGGACAGACACAAAACGGTGTGTTTTTGCTCACCCTCAAAAAGTGACGATTTTAACATGATATATAAAAATATCTGTGGGGTATTTTGAGCTAAAACTTGTGAAGGGCGTTATACCCCCCCTTTAAAACACTTTTTCAATTAATGAATTTGCATTGAGGTACAAAAACAGGATTCAGAATTGCAATCATTTTAAAACAATTAAAACAATTCAGACAGACAGATAGATAGATAGATAGATAGATAGATAGATAGATAGATAGATAGATAGATAATGTGACAAAAGATTATATTTCAAATAAATGCTGTTCTTTTACAACTTTGTTCATCAAAGAATCCTGAAAAATAAAATGTATCAGTTTCACAGAAATATGAGCATTGATAATAATCATAAATGTTTCTTGATCATCAGATCATCATATTACACTGATTTCTGAAGGATCATGTGACACTGAAGACTGGAGTAATGATGCTGAAAATTCACAGGAATAAATTACACTTTAATATATAATCACATAGAAAACATAGTAATAATATTTCACTATTTTTTTTACTATATTTTTGATCAAATAAATCCAGCCCTGGTTCGCATAAGAATTTATTTTTTATCAGAAAAATTTAGAAATATAAATGAATCCACACTTTTTGACCGGTAGTGTGTGTGTGTGTGTGTGTGTGTGTGTGTGTGTTGCATCTTGCTGTTGACATGCAGCGACCTGAACAATAACACATTTGGTTTATTGACGCATGCATTTGTGCAATTTTTATTCTTGTATTGTCTATTGTAGTTTTTTATTGCAATTATGCTTTTTATTGTCGAAGCTGCTTAGATATGCACCCTAGTTTATAATGTTTTATTGGTTAATGTTTTGATCTTGTGTCAAATTAGTTTCACATAAAAATGTGTATGAAGTGACAATAAAAGAACCCTGACAACTATACATTGCATGGGTCAAAATGATCCATTTTTCTTTTATGCCAAAAATCATGAGGATATTAAGATCATGTTCAATGAAGATATTTAGTAAATTTCCTACCGTAAATATATAAAACATGTATTTTTGTGAGTGAATGCAGCACAATCGTGAACATAAATGCACAACTTTAAAGGAGATTTTCTCAATGTTTAAATTTTTTTGCTCCTCAGATTACAGATTTTCAATAGTTGTGTCTCGACCAAATATTGTCCTATCATAACAAACCACACATCAATGGAAAGATTGTTTTCGGCAAATAACGTTTCCATCAGTGTTTATCGCATAATCCGTATATCGATCAAGATAAAATCCGATGAGACCGAACGTATTTCATTTGAGTCGATATTCATGAAATATCATTTCCATAAGGCATTTTTCATTCGATATCACTTAATTCGGATAAAAACGTGTGGATGGAAACATATCTTCTGTTCATCTCTCCTGTAGTTTGTTCATCAGTCAGTTCTTCATTTTGCTGGAAGCCGCCCAGATTCTGAGTGTATTGTGTTTCATCGGATCGATACTCTCGCTTTAGAGGAAAACATGTTTGCCCACAGTTGCCTGATAAATGCGATCATGTTATATTACAATTCCCCACGGCTTAAAACATCCAATTTCTAACCGGATAACATCAGAAGTATTTACTCTCACTGGTCTTGTTATGAATTATCCAGTAAATTAAAGAAAATCCATTGGTTACACTTTATTTTAAGGTGTCATTGTTACAGTGTAATTATATATTTAAGTGCTGAGTAATATTAAGCAACTACATACTTACTATAGGGTTAGGGTTTGGTTGAGGGTTAGTTGCATGTAATTATTGCATAATTTACTGTTATTACTATGGTACGTACATCATGTGAAATATGTGACAAGGACACTGTAAAATAAAGTGTTACCAAATCCAATTTCTAACAGGATAACATCTGAAGTATTTACTTTCTTCACACACACTGGTCTCGTTATGAATAATCCTGTAATTTCAATCAAACTGAAATGTTAACTTGTGCAGCTTTCCTTTTTCAGCGTTTCCATTACCCTTCAAATTGCGCAAATTGAAATTGCGATTTGAAACTACGCCGGATGGAAACACGTACATTTTGCAAAAACTCCCATTTATCGCAAAAAAACGTTTTTACGCTCGCATGAGGAGGTTTTCAGGCAATTCGAAAAATAAATATTATTTTTTTAAACTGCACTGGAAACTGTTTTTTTGTCGCATTTACAGTCTCCTGACGTAGATGACGCCGGTGTGTTTGGACAGAATACGAGACAGATTTCTTTATTAAACTCATAAAAGACAAAATAATTACAGGAATACTGGACTCAAAAACGTAAAGAAATGCCACAATCAAGACCTCGAAGCAGAAATGAGTGAGAAACACCAGAAACACTCACAAGTATAAGAGTCTTTCCTTGCCATTAATGCTGATAACACACACACACACACACACGTCTCCTTCCATTAATAATAATGGCCAGTGCGGCGGCTGGATATACATAAACCTATAAACGCCGTCGCCATGATTATTGTAATGACTTATCGCGAGACGAAAAAATTACAGTTTAGTCGCGTAACGTCGGTTAATGAAAACGACGTTATTGCGCAAGTTTTTTGACGACATTTAGAAGATTAAAAAGTTTAGTGCAAATCTGTAATGGAAACACACCTATTGCCCGTGTCTCTGGGAAACATCACATTATTGCAGTCAAACGGGTTCATGTGGACTTTAACACTGAATCTCTGGCTGAACAGGGTAATGTGTGTCTCACGTGAGTCAGACAAAGACTGTGTCTAAGCCTGTTGGACTCGCTAATGTGAGTTATGCAGATAAGGAGGAAGGCCGTGTAATTCAAAAGCGTTTCATAGGAGATTCAGAAACATGAGTGGGCACCTTCAAAACACAGGAGATGTAACGCTCCAAAATCCTGCGCTTTAGAAGAGAAACATCCCTCTCTAGCTCCCTGGGGAGATGAGCTCAGAAGTGTGTGTGTGTGTGTGTGTGTCAGTAATGCACATGTAGATCTGAGAAACACATGCAAACTGTGAGATCAGGCGAGATCACACACACATGCACGTGACGAGGATTCAAGACATATTTCATCCAGAAACCAAAAGATGATTCATTTTGGCGAAAACATTCACATAAAAAACATAAAAATGATATAAAAAATATAAAATAAAAGTTATTATATATATATACACACACCAGCCATTTTATTAGGTACACCTTTTGCCTTCAGAACTGCCTTAATTCTTCATGGCAGAAATTGGTTACGCTTTATTGTATAGCCGTTTGAGTTTAGCGAACTCATCGTCATGATCAAGAAACCAGTCTGAGATGATTTGTGACATTGCTCTATCATACACCGGTCCAATGAGGCGCTAGGCGTGACGCAAGTGTTTTATGCTAGCTTCAGCCCGACGCAGTTATCATTTTCACGTCCTGCGCCACGCTGTTTAAATAGCAAGTGTATTTGCGCTCATCTGGGCTGCTGGTCTGAAAACGAGGTGTGTGTTCAGGCTGATTGTTGGCGCGGTGTTAATTTAAGGAACTGGAATAGATTACTAAGGGTGCATTTACACTGCAGGTCTTGATGCCCAATTCTGATTGGCTGACTATATCCGATTTGTTTGACGACCCGCTTACATCATCTTTTAAAAGTGACCCGTATACGATATTAGCATTTACACTACACACTGCCGAAACAACCCAGTGTAGATGTTCTGACCCGGTTAATTAAGTAAAACAGCGCGATATGTCAAGTAATAAAAATAACATTCTGATTAATTTCGGGTGGGTCGCGGCGGGTGGATATGATAAATCATTATTAACGAAAATATTAACTACATTCTCTAAAATATGAGCATGTCCCAGTTTAAAGGATAATTCCGGTATTTAACACCTTGAGTCTATATTGTAGTTTGTTTTGGATGAACAAGAGTGGTAGACAACATTTTTTTGACAATGGTTCCTCTCTCGAGTTTTTGACTATAATAGAATTGGCCATGGACCCATTTAACATTGGAGTCAATGGCCATGTCCGAAAATGTCATTAAAACAGCCAATAATGTTCGTTTACAAAACTGTGCAAATCACCGAGTGGTTAGTGGTGTTCGTTGATGATTATAAACAATATATCGTCGCAATATATGATTCCAATCCGTTTATTTTGCTATAGTGGAACTATTTTTTCAACAATGGGATTTTACAAAATGACTAATAAAACACGACAGAAACTGTATTTCGCAACACTATTTGGTTCTGGAACATCAACTAACATCACTAATCACTCGGTGAGTTGCACAGTTTTGTAAACGAACATTATTGGCTGTTTTAATGACATTTTCGGACATGCCCATTGACTCCAATGTTAAATGGGTCCATGGCCAATTCTTTTATAGTCAAAAACTCGAGAGAGGAACCATTGTCAAAAAAATGTTGTCTACCACTCTTGTTCATCCAAAACAAACTACAATATAGACTCAAGGTGTTAAATACCGGAATTATCCTTTAAGTTTCAAGGGAGTAAAGCCTGTTTATGCCATTAAGAAAATAAAATTCTGTTTAATTTAGTTTTAAAGAAATGTTCATTTAAAAGCAGCGCTCGCTCATCAGTGTATTATACCAGAGATGCGCGCAGCAACCGCCGCCGAGTCCGCCGTATAAGGGGATGATAATCAAGCTATCCTCACGCGTTACAACACATAAGAATATAGTAACTTGACCAACGGGTGCGGATACTTAAATCAGAGGAAATGATTGGTGCGGGTGAGTGGCGGGTGGATTTGTTATTGGCTGTGGATTCGGGTGACGTTGGAGCGCATCCGTACATCTCTAATTATCCAGAGTTTTACTTTCTGCACTATTTTCAAAGGTCAGCAAAACATTGCTCTCGTAAGGCGGAGAGAAACTCCACTGTGTTGAGCCTTCGTCCTCCGTCGCGCCATTAATAAGTCGATCACAGTTATCTGAGTTGATGCCCCCTTTTTAATCACGTACGACTCGCATTACTGGGGAATATCCGATTTGTCTGCTTACATGGCGCACGCAAATGCACGTATCCGACTCATATCCGATTTATTTGCTTACACGTTCGCCGGTCATATCCGATCTGAGCCACACGAGAGGAAAAAATCTGAATTGGGTCACTTGAACCATGCAGTGTAAATGGGGACTAAGAGTGCGTTAGTACTATAGGCGGATCCACAGTGCGCGTGGACACTTTGTCCCGTATATGGCGCCTTAACCTCGCGCACGTGCAGATCCGTTTCCTCGCTAGTGTAACCAAGCTTTTGTATCGGGTTCGCTTTAACACTGTTGGATAATAAAATAATGAAAACGAGACACAGAAGTTCCATGAACGGTGCACACTTTTAATCTTTTTCCACATCGACCTCACATGTGCTTTTTCGGACCCCTGGTCATCTTATGCGCATGCCCATCTCTCTCTCCCAAAGGACAGAATGTGTTACACACATATAAACGCAACATAACCTTAACTTCTATTCAGACTTTAATCTGTTACACTAGTGAAGCGTTCAGTTTCTCCACTTGCAAATCCCGTCAACTGGCTTTTAAAGGATATGGGAGATGAGACTCTGATTGGTTTATTGCACATTATGCCCAAAACACACGCATTACTCATTAAGAGAACTAGCAAAAGTGGATTCGGACACCCTAAGGCCGTGTGTCCACCAAAGCGTTTTTAGTCAGCTGAAAACGCCTAGCTGTGGGCGCTTGAGAGCGTTTTGACAGCGCAGTTTTTCCCCCAGTTGAGACACTTCGTTCGTATCCATTGGCCGGTGTGGTATTAGTCCCGCCCCTCCTCCACTGTGATTGGTCGGTTGGCTAAAAAGTGACAGTGACGAGTGCTGCGTTTTACCCAAAGTTGAACATTCTTCAACTCTCGGCGACCTGTAAAAAAACGACGAACGCTCAGCGTGAAAAAGACGCTCAGCGCCTCGTGGCGTTTTAAAAACGCGGCGCTCCCATTGAAAATTATCTTAAATTATACGTTTATCTCTGTAAAGCAGCTTTGAAACAATCTACATTGTTAAAAGCGCTATATACATGAAGATGACTTGACTTGAAAGCAATTGAAAAAACACGCCAGCCGCGTGAAAAAAAAACGCTTTGGTGGACACACGGCCTAATAGTGCTTGCACCATGTGCCTAGATCGTTAAAGTAGGCCCTGGAGTGTTATCCCGCTGGAAGTATCCATCAGATGATGATACACTGTGGTTATAAAGGGAAGGACGAGGTCAGCATCAATACTCCGGTAGACGGAGGCGTTTAAACAACGCTACTAAGAGGTCTGTTAAATGAAAAGTACCGTCAGATGAAATCCTGCAGGTGTCAGTGCTTTCTCCGTCCATGCAATAGACGCACACCCTTGAACGAGCGCGGATTTCTAGCGCATTTACTTGAACTTCTTAAGGCAAGTTCACACTACAGGATTTTAAAACGTCGGGCTGAACTGTGCGGTTCACACTACATGACTTGCTCTCTGTGAAATCAGGAGTGTTCAAGTTGTTGAGCTGTTCACACCACACGACACAACGTGATTGATCCGCAACAGGAGGTAACTCACTACACGAGTTGACAACAACTCTGTCAGCCAACGATTATATCTTGTCTACAAACCACGTTTTAGAAGAACACAAGTACAAAACGCGCGAGTCTTTTTTGTTTGAATATGGACGTCAGACAGAAATTAGTGCTGCAAACTGTTTGCGTGATGATTTGCTCTGAAAAAAAAAACGCGTATTTTCCCGGTGACCTCAACCCATGCCTTGCTCTGATTGGCTGTAGCTCATGACATCACATGTGGTTGAGTCGTGCAACGGCTCCGGATAGCTAGCATGCTAGATATTTTTCTGGGCTCGGCGACGTGTCTGCGAGGCGTCTGCGAGCGTCTTTGATGCGTTGTTGGCTCTTTCATACTAACAGATTGGATCGGCCGCTAATCCCCCGCGATTTGCACGCGATAACAACCCGACCTGTCTGCGAGCTCAACGATTTGAAAATCGGGCTTAAATCGGGCTTAAAATCATGTAGTGTGAACTAGGCATTAGGTAATATCTATGGTTTGACCCATTTGAGTGGACAAAATATTAGCTCTCTACGAACTGGACTGACATGCATGCGCATGAATCACTGTCACACGCACAAGCTCAGAGCAATATTGTAAGTTACTGTAACTAGCAGAATAATAATGCATCACGATACACACAGGCTCACTTTTAGTTATGTCTTTTAACTATTATAGTATTTTGAAAAGCAAAAACATGAACTTTAACTATTGGGTTTACTTCTTCAAGTCAGCTGTCACTGTAGCGCGACGCCAGTAGCATATAGCATTAGCTCCTAAGCTAACTCGATCACGTCAAGCTAGGTTCAGAAAATCGAACCCGATCCAAATTTTTTCATGACGGAAACCTACGGGAGACGTCACGGACACTACGTCCATAGTGTTTTACAGTTTATGGACACAGCCCATGTCTACAAGTCCTCGGCTGCGTTCACACTTGGCACTAACATGCAACCAGTATCTGGATGTTGTCCACACACACGTTGAAAAGACGAGTGTAAGCGCGCTTCTGATGGGAATGTTATCCGATCAGCGTGTCCAGGTTCGGAGGGAGTAGAGGACGCATTGTGATCGGATCTCAGTGTAATGTGAACGCAATCCAGCCATCGTGTCTGCATTCACAGGTGGACGTCACACACACACACACACACACAAACTCGATTTGTAAAATGTCCCCCGACTGAAAACTGTTACTAAAAGTAAACCCACCACTTCAGGTTGACTTTGCACCGGAGCCATCCTTTCTTTTCTTTTTTTTCCCCGTGGGAAAGCGAGATCCGCTCTGTGATCCAGATACAGAAGCCACTTGATGTGGACGGGTGTAAACACACCGTGTCCTGATTGGCTTATGATCCGATCTGCTTGATCGGTGATCACATGTTAATGCCAAGTGTAAACGCAGCTAGAATGCATTGAGTTGCTGCCATGTGATTGGCCGATTAGATATTTGCGTTAACGAGCAGTTGAACAGGTGTGCCTAATAAAGTGGCCGGTGAGTGTATATATATATATATATTCACTTTCACAGAAAAAAAAGGAAAAATATGTTTTGGTATTATCTGCCAGGACATCCATTAATTTTACAGAAATGTCCATCAGTCCTAAAAAAAAACAACGCAATGTGTAATTCAAAATACAGGTAAAACAATATGGGAAATTCCTTCATATTTATATAGTCGTATATATTATTTATTTCTTTATTTATTAACCCATGCCAAATTTAAAGAGATTTCTCTGAGCTGCTGCTCCAAACCATGGGGTTCTCAGAGCGCGTGAGTGTGTGAGTGTGTGAGTGTGTGACACAGAGGAGCAGGAAGAGAGAGACTCACTGTAGTCGCTGTTCTCATCTTTACTCCCGACGACGGTTCCGTCCGGCTGCATCTGCAGGTAGAAGCCCTGCTCACTGAAGAGCCTGGTCACTATCCCCTTCAACTGAGGATCTGAAACACACACACACACACACACACACACACTGGTCACTATCCCCTTCAACTGAGGATCTGAAACACACACACACACACACTGGTCACTATCCCCTTCAACTGAGGATCTGAAACACACACACACACACTGGTCACTATCCCCTTCAACTGAGGATCTGAAACACACACACACACTGGTCACTATCCCCTTCAACTGAGGATCTGAAACACACACACACACACTGGTCACTATCCCCTTCAACTGAGGATCTGAAACACACACACACACACACTGGTCACTATCCCCTTCAACTGAGGATCTGAAACACACACACACACACTGGTCACTATCCCCTTCAACTGAGGATCTGAAACACACACACACACACTGGTCACTATCCCCTTCAACTGAGGATCTGAAACACACACACACACTGGTCACTATCCCCTTCAACTGAGGATCTGAAACACACACACACACACTGGTCACTATCCCCTTCAACTGAGGATCTGAAACACACACACACACTGGTCACTATCCCCTTCAACTGAGGATCTGAAACACACACACACACTAGTCACTATCCCCTTCAACTGAGGATCTGAAACACACACACACACACTGGTCACTATCCCCTTCAACTGAGGATCTGAAACACACACACGCACACACACACTGGTCACTATCCCCTTCAACTGAGGATCTGAAACACACACACACACACACTGGTCACTATCCCCTTCAACTGAGGATCTGAAACACACACACACACACACTGGTCACTATCCCCTTCAACAGAGGATCTGAAACACACACACACACACACTGGTCACTATCCCCTTCAACAGAGGATCTGAAACACACACACGCACACACACACTGGTCACTATCCCCTTCAACTGAGGATCTGAAACACACACACACACACACTGGTCACTATCCCCTTCAACTGAGGATCTGAAACACACACACACACACACTGGTCACTATCCCCTTCAACTGAGGATCTGAAACACACACACACACACACACACTGGTCACTATCCCCTTCAACAGAGGATCTGAAACACACACACACACACACTGGTCACTATCCCCTTCAACTGAGGATCTGAAACACACACACACACACACACACTGGTCACTATCCCCTTCAACAGAGGATCTGAAACACACACACACACACACACACTGGTCACTATCCCCTTCAACTGAGGATCTGAAACACACACACACACACACTGGTCACTATCCCCTTCAACTGAGGATCTGAAACACACACACACACACACACACTGGTCACTATCCCCTTCAACTGAGGATCTGAAACACACACACACACACACACACTGGTCACTATCCCCTTCAACTGAGGATCTGAAACACACACACACACACACTGGTCACTATCCCCTTCAACTGAGGATCTGAAACACACACACACACACACACACTGGTCACTATCCCCTTCAACAGAGGATCTGAAACACACACACACACACACACACTGGTCACTATCCCCTTCAACTGAGGATCGGAAACACACACACACACACACACACACACTGGTCACTATTCCCTTCAACTGAGGATCTGAAACACACACACACACACACACACTGGTCACTATCCCCTTCAACAGAGGATCTGAAACACACACACACACACACACACACACTGGTCACTATCCCCTTCAACAGAGGATCTGAAACACACACACACACACACACACTGGTCACTATCCCCTTCAACAGAGGATCTGAAACACACACACACACACACACACACACTGGTCACTATTCCCTTCAACTGAGGATCTGAAACACACACACACACACACACACTGGTCACTATCCCTTTCAACTGAGGATCTGAAACACACACACACACACACACACACACTGGTCACTATCCCCTTCAACTGAGGATTGGAAACACACACACACACACACACACTGGTCACTATCCCCTTCAACAGAGGATCTGAAACACACACACACACACACACACACACACTGGTCACTATTCCCTTCAACTGAGGATCTGAAACACACACACACACACACACACACACACACACACACACACACACACACACTGGTCACTATTCCCTTCAACTGAGGATCTGAAACACACACACACACACACTGGTCACTATCCCCTTCAACAGAGGATCTGAAACACACACACACACACACTGGTCACTATCCCCTTCAACAGAGGATCTGAAACACACACACACACACACACACACTGGTCACTATCTCCTTCAACTGAGGATCTGAAACACACACACACACACACACACACACACACACTGGTCACTATTCCCTTCAACTGAGGATCTGAAACACACACACACACACACACACACACTGGTCACTATCCCCTTCAACAGAGGATCTGAAACACACACACACACACACACACACACACACACACACACTGGTCACTATTCCCTTCAACTGAGGATCTGAAACACACACACACTGGTCACTATCCCCTTCAACTGAGGATCTGAAACACACACACACACACACACACACACACACACACACTGGTCACTATCCCCTTCAACAGAGGATCTGAAACACACACACACACACACACACACACACACACACACACACACACACACTGGTCACTATCCCCTTCAACTGAGGATCTGAAACACACACACACACACACACACACTGGTCACTATCCCCTTCAACTGAGGATCGGAAACACACACACACACACACACTGGTCACTATCCCCTTCAACTGAGGATCTGAAACACACACACACACACACACACACACTGGTCACTATCCCCTCAACTGAGGATCGGAAACACACACACACACACACTGGTCACTATCCCCTTCAACTGAGGATCTGAAACACACACACACACACACACACACACACACACACACACACACACACACACACACACACACACACACACACACACTGGTCACTATCCCCTTGTGAAACACACACACACACACACACACACACTGGTCACTATCCCCTTCAACTGAGGATCGGAACACACACACACACACACACACACACACACACAC
The DNA here is from genome assembly GCF_949152265.1 of Phoxinus phoxinus. Taxonomy (NCBI): domain Eukaryota; kingdom Metazoa; phylum Chordata; class Actinopteri; order Cypriniformes; family Leuciscidae; genus Phoxinus; species Phoxinus phoxinus. Next base: position 41,895,778 of record NC_136879.1, read on the forward strand.
ACACACACACTGGTCACTATCCCCTTGTGAAACACACACAGTCTAATAAACATCTTCAATAAAGGGTTCCTGACGCGTACACACTCTTCTGATCCGCGTGCGCAGAACTACACAACACAACATGCTTTATTATAGGACCTAAAAACATAAACAAGCACAAGTTTTAATGGAAATGATGGATCATAATAACGCACGCTGAACTGCAATCAGATCGATGCTTAGTGCGGCTTTAAATTAAAGTAATAAAAAAGGAACCCGTCATGCTACCGAAGTGCTGCTAACCAATTAAAACGTGCTAATTGTTTTATAGCTAATTATGTTAGCAAAGCGGCTCCGCTTCTCCGACACCTGGCACTGTCTCTCTCTCCTCAGCATGCATTCAAGCGCAATATTCAGGATTAAAAAGGCCACAAACTATAAAAAGACCCCTGACATTTGAGTTACACACACACACACACACACACACACACACACACACACACACACACACACACTTCTACAATATTTCTCATCTTAGAAGCAAAACCGAGTAAAATATGACGTCACAGACATAAACAAACTCAACCGAGTAGATTATGATTTGACATCTTTAATATGCATGTTTAATAATTTGAACACAAGAACACACTGTAAACTGTCAGAATATACAGTAACAGGGTCAAACTTTATAATAATATACATTAATAACATCAAACATTATTGCGTTGCCAATATGTAATTATCATTTCTGAAATTAAGTTTAAACTTGAAACTTTCAATCGGTCTCTCAAAGTTTTGGATCGGTACGATTTTTTATGTTTTTAAAAAGAAGTCTGCATTTATTTGATCAAAAATACAGTAAAAACAGTGAAATATTATTACAATTTTAAATACAGTTTTCTATGTGAATATATTAAAGTGTCATTTATTCCTGTGAATTTTCAGCATCATTACTCCAGTCTTCAGTGTCACATGATCCTTCAGAAATCAGTGTAATATGATGATTTGATGCTCAAGAAATATTTATGATTATTATTAGTATTGAAAACAGTTGTTTAGCCTACATTCTTTGATCAATAGAAAGTTCAAAAGAACAGCATTTATTTGAAATATAATCTTGTGTAACATTAAACACTACCGTTCAAAAGTTTGGGATCAGTAAGAATTTTTTTTTTTTGGGGGGGGGAAATAAATAAAACAAATCAATACTTCCATTCATCAAGGATCAAATACATTTATTAAAAGTGGCAGTAAAGACATTTATAATGTTAGAAAATATTATATTTCAGATAAATGCTGTTTTTTTTACTTTCTGTTCATCAAATAATCCTGAAAAATAACTGTTTTCAGCATTGATAATAACCATATAAATGTTTCTTGAGCATCAAATCATCATATTACACTGATTTCTGAAGGATCATGTGACACTGAAGACTGGAGTAATGATTTTTTTTATCAAATAAACGCAGCCTTGGTGAGCAGAAGAGACTTCTTTTAAAAACTTTTGACTGGTATTGTATGTAGAGAACACATTATAAATGCTAATGCAATCATCAAAGTTATTAATAAAACAATCACGCAGTTACATAGTGCAGCATAAACATACATCATCATCATCATACTCTCAAATATATCTGTTGTCCGCGCGCACACAGGTGATCATCACGCGATGAGCGCGCGCGCGTGTTTATCTGGAGCTTCGCGCGCACAGGTGTGTGTGTGTGTGTGTGTGTGTGTGTGTGTGTGGTGCGAACGAACTGACCTGATTTCCGTCGCACGGGTCGTTTTTTCCCGCTGCAGAATCGGACTTTACCGAAGAGCCCGAACAGGTGCCGGTTGCACAGCGAGGTTCGTCCGGACGGCTCTTTGCCCGGGCTGGAGCGACGCTTACCGGTCGTCGCGCGCTCGCTGTTCGCCTCGCGCGCCTGCCGTTTCTGTCGGATGAGCGAGCTCGCGAGCGCCGCGGCCATCTCACGGGACACGGAGGGACGCGGGTCCGGTCGGTACGGGGACGATCGTGCAGATTCGGTGCGGATTCACGGTGCGGGTCACCGGCGCGAGGGAGCGAGCGCGCGCGCTTCTCTCGTGCAGGCATGCACCGGAGCATGAGCGATACCGATAGACTCGGTTACTTACCGCGGAAAGCACTTAAGAGTTACATAACCGCACAATTAGACCACATAACAACAGAGAGCGTACAAAAAAATGGTTATTCATTCATATACGAAGAGCTTCTGTTCAAAATGCGGGCTCGACGCTGTTAAGTTGTCATCAGTAACACATCCGCGGTCCGGTTTGTCCTCAACATGTTGATTTAGCAACATTTCTGTCCGGTAGATCCAGTGCGGGGAAAAGCCTCAAAGCAAATCCAACATTTTTAACGGGGGAACCGAGGATGGATTCCAGCCGAATTGATGAAGTTCAGAATGATGCTGAGGGAAAGAGAGACACGGGAGGGAGAGTAGTGTGTGTGTGTGTGTGTGTGTGTTCGTAAGGAAAAAGAGAAGGAGAGCGACTCGACTGAGAAAAGAGGGGGGGGGGAGGTCAAAGCTTTCCCGAAAAAATGGCACAACCGCAGCCTAAACTAAACCAGAATCAAAACTTGGGTTTTTAAAGTCACCATGAAATCAAAATGGCCAGTTATGGAATATACTGCAGTATTTATCATAAATGATTTATCCGTGTGCGCATCATTGTTGTTTTGATCATAATCTTGACTCAGAATAACACACACAGACACACACACACACACTCAGCGACATCGCTTCTCTAATGACGTCATCACAGGCATGAGGGCGGGGCAACCTGTCACTCACATGAGATCCACCAATAGCAAACCACAACCATCCGATCAATTCCCCACACGGACAAAATCAAGCCCCGCCCACATTTGTTCCAATTCCTGAAGCCGTTTTAAGAAGAAGTGGATACATTTGACAAAGCCTGTAGTATTAGGGATGCATAACGATTAATCGCAACTAATCGTTTGCAGAATAAAAGTAGTTGTTTACATCATATATGTGTGTGTACTGTGTAAAATAATTATGCATTTATAAATACACACACATGCATGTATATATTTAAAAAATATTTACATGTTTATATACATTTTTATATTTAAATATAATTTATATTATATATAATTATAAATACTTAATATATAAATAGATTTTTTTCTTAAAATTATACATGCATGTTTGTGTATTTATATATACATAATTATTATACACAGTACACACACATATATGATCTTAAACAAAAACTTTTATTCTGCAAACGATTAGTTGCGATTAATCGTTATGCAGCCCTACTGTAGTTTGTTAACGATGACACGTTTAGTCATGTGACGCATATTGTTCAGTCATGTGATTCACTTTCCTTTAAGCAGCTCATAAGAAAGCTGCTAAAACGTCTTTGTTGCTCAAAGAAATTGTGGTTTCATTATAAATTATCTCCTGATTTTCTGAAGATTACTATTTATTTTTTACGGAAGAGGATTAGGGCCAGGCAATAATAAAAAAAATAAAACCATCTCGAGATTAAAGTCATTATAATGCGAGATTAAACTCTTTAAATTTCGAGAAAAAAAGTCGAAATACAATCTTGAGAATAAACTCATTAAATATCGAGAATAAAGTCGTTGTGTTTCGAGAAAAAACTTGTTAAATTTCGAGAAAAAAAAGTCGAAATACAATCTCGAGAATAAACTCATTAAATATCGAGAATAAAGTAATTGTGTTTCGAGAAAAAAAGTCGAAATGAAATGTAGAGAATAACGCATTCAATCAGTGTTCATTGCATATATCAACCGCATCGAGGTTTCGTGGTTTCCCAGGATACCACAAGACGCATTATTAATCGTTGTTGGTTGTGTACGCCTCCATCCACAGAATGTAACGACTGTAACCATATACAGCTAATTGCAATGCTGTACGGTTTTAATTTATCATAGCTGTCCATATGCCAGAGTGCATTTGGGCCAGCGCAAGTGGCGTCTTCTCAAGCGTCTCCTTCGTCGTAATTCCACACCTTGAGCATCAACAAATAATGCGTTTTATGGTATCCTGGGAAACCTCGATGAATTTCATGTTGGACAAAAGCGAGTACATCGCGCAAATTGGACTGATTTTTTCTTCTAAAAACACCTAGCCGACCTAGATCATGTTCTATTGTTACTGCAAGAAAGTCAAAAATATAGATTGACTAAGGGATCTAACTCTGCCATGTCCTCTATCAGTAGGGAGTTTATTCTCACAATTACTTCGACTTTTTTCTCTCGAAATTTTACGAGTTTTTTTCTAGAAACACAACGACTTTATTCTCGCTATTTAATGAGTTTATTCTCGAGATTGTATTTCGACTTTTTTCTCGAAATTTAACGAGTTTTTTTCTCGAAACACAACGACTTTATTCTCGATATTTAATGAGTTTATTCTCAAGATTGTAATTTGACTTTTTTTCTCGAAATTTAACGAGTTTAATCTCGCATTATAATGACTTTAATCTCGATATTTAATGAGTTTATTCTCAAGATTGTATTTCGACTTTTTTTCTCAAAACTTAACGAGTTTAATCTCGCATTATAATGACTTTAATCTCGAGATGGTTTTATTTTTTTATTATTGCCTGGCCCTAATCCTCTTCCGTAATTTTTTGTATTTCCCATGTACTTGTATTAATTTTTTGGATGTGTAGTTTCTATGATTGGTTTGTGAATTATTTGTTTTTTCTCGAAACACAACGACTTTATTCTCGAAATGTAATGAGTTCATTCTCAAGATTGTATTTCGACTTTATTCTCGAAACACAACGACTTTATTCTGGAAATATAATGAATTTATGCTCAAGATTGTTTTTCGACTTTTTTCTCGAAATTTAACGACTTTATTCTCGAAACACAACGACTTTATTCTGGAAATATAATGAGTTTATGCTCAAGATTGTTTTTCGACTTTTTTCTCGAAATTTATGACTTTATTCTGGAAATATAATGAGTTTATGCTCAAGATTGTTTTTCGACTTTTTTCTCGAAATTTATCGACTTTATTCTCGAAACACTACGACTTTATTCTGGAAATATAATGAGTTTATGCTCAAGATTGTTTTTCGACTTATTTCTCGAAATTTAACGACTTTATTCTGGAAATGTAATGAGTTTATGCTCAAGATTGTTTTTCGACTTATTTCTCGAAATTTAACGACTTTATTCTCGAAACACAACGACTTTATTCTGGAAATATAATGAGTTTATGCTCAAGATTGTTTTTCGACTTTTCTCGAAATTTAACGACTTTATTCTCGAAACACAACAACTTTGTTCTGGAAATATAATGAGTTTATGCTCAAGATTGTTTTTCGACTTTTCTCGAAATTTAACGACTTTATTCTCGAAACACTACGACTTTATTCTGGAAATATAATGAGTTTATGCTCAAGATTGTTTTTCGACTTTTCTCGAAATTTAACGACTTTATTCTCGAAACACAACGACTTTATTCTGGAAATATAATGAGTTTATGCTCAAGATTGTTTTTCAACTTTTTTCTCGAAATTTAACGACTTTATTCTCGAAACACAACGACTTTATTCTGGAAATATAATGAGTTTATGCTCAAGATTGTTTTTCAACTTTTTTCTCGAAATTTATCGACTTTATTCTCGAAACACAACGACTTTATTCTGGAAATATAATGAGTTTATGCTCAAGATTGTTTTTCAACTTTTTTCTCGAAATTTAACGACTTTATTCTCGAAACACAACGACTTTATTCTGGAAATATAATGAGTTTATGCTCAAGATTGTTTTTCAACTTTTTTCTCGAAATTTATCGACTTTATTCTCGAAACACAACGACTTTATTCTGGAAATATAATGAGTTTATGCTCAAGATTGTTTTTCGACTTATTTCTCGAAATTTAACGACTTTATTCTCGAAACACAACGACTTTATTCTGGAAATATAATGAGTTTATGCTCAAGATTGTTTTTCGACTTTTTTCTCGAAATTTAACGACTTTATTCTCGAAACACTACGACTTTATTCTGGAAATATGAGTTTATGCTCAAGATTGTTTTTCGACTTATTTCTCGAAATTTAACGACTTTATTCTCGAAACACAACGACTTTATTCTGGAAATATAATGAGTTTATGCTCAAGATTGTATTTCGACTTTTGCTCAAGATAAGAGCATTCGAAATTTAACGAGTTTAATCTCACATTATAATGACTTTAATCTCGAGATATTTTGATTTTTTTATTATTGCTTGGCCCTAATCCTCTTCCGTACATATTGTACCGACAGATATCCATTTTTATACCGGCATGTATGTTTCACGCATGCACTGTAAGAAGATTTAAAGGAAGTTAGGCTATTTTTTTGTTTTTCTGGTTGAAACTCTCTCTCCACATCCTGAATCAACAACAGAAGTGGTCTAAATATTTTTTAAAAATCCCATATATCAAGAAGCTTTTGAGAAAAGTGCTTGAAAACACGCCGTTTTCAAATATATCCAGATTAGTAAACATGAACATTACTCACTGGACAGATTCCCATGGACTTGGCTCAGATTTACGAGATTTAACATCAGTGCAGATTCAGCGCTAAAAAGTAGTTTAGCGACGCTCGCAAGATGTCGAGTACGAAACAAATGTTGCAAATAAATCATTACAATGCAGAACGTTGTGAACGAGTCGATATCATTAGGAGCACGTTTAATTAGGGCACTTCAAACGCAGTTGGATGATAACATTTATGGATGGTTGGGCTTCACGCGATTGGTTTTTACGATGAGCTGACGGATGGACGCTGACTCAGGTACCGATACCGTATCGAATACACTGAGCTGTCGGCTGCTGAGAGATGTGCTCCTGAAGTCTCCAGTAAAGAGGCCGATCACTGTGACCCAGATACATCATTCAACCTTCATCACACAACACTGATTATTTTATCACTGAGAGAAAGAGAGACGGGGGAAAAGAGAGAAAGAGAGGATGTCTATCTATAGTCTCCGCTGAGTAGGCCAGTAGTACTTGTGCGCGCGTACACACACACACACACATTTGAGGTCCCTTCAAGTAAAGCATCGGGTACTTGCCTTATGCATCATCTACAGGTGATACTGGAAAAATGAGAATATGGTGCAAAAATTCATTTATTTCAGTAATTCAACTTAAAAGGTGAAACTAATATATTATATAGACTCATTACATGCAAAGTGAGATATTTAAAGCCTTTATTTGTTATAATTTTGATGATTATGGCTTACAGTTTATGAAAACCTTTTCACAATATTCTAATTTTGAATTTGGGGGTTTTCATAAGCTGTCATCATCACAATTATAACAAATAAAGGCTTGAAATATCTCACTTTGCATGTAATGGGTCTATATAATATATTAGTTTCACCTTTTAAGTTGAATTACTGAAATAAATGAACTTTTGCACCATATTCTCATTTTTCCAGTATCACCTGCACACACACACACTATATTTTTAAATATATTTTTGAAAGAAATCTCTTATGTTTTATCAAGGCTGCGTTAATTTGATAATAAACGAAAACACAGTAATAACAAAATTGAAAAATATGATTCCATTGTATTACAACATAAGTTTGACTCGGCCAGTATGATTATTTTTTATTATTTTTTATTCAGCAAGGATGCATGAAATTGATCGAAATTGACGTTATTTCTATTTCAAATAAATGCAATTGAACTTCTTGATCATCAAAGATTCCTAAAAAATAAAATGTATCAGTTTCCACAGAAATATGAACTGTTTTCAACATTGATAATAATCATAAATGTTTCTTGAGCATCAGATCATCATATTACACTGATTTCTGAAGGATCATGTGACACTGAAGACTGGAGTAATGATGCTGAAAATTCACAGGAATAAATTACAACTATATAATCACATAGAAAACTGCTATTTTAAATATTAATATTTCAGTTTTTACTGTATTTTTGATCAAATAAATGTAGCCTTGGTGAGCAGAAGAGACAATCTTACAGACTTCAAATGTTTCTATATATAGCCTATATATATAATATAAAATGTCTGATATTAAAAAGAAAAACACTAAAGTACACTAAGATTTAACTCTTTACAAGCTTATTTCTTGAAGATCATGATGTGATGAGAATAAATAGTGTGCCAAATTTACGTGCTTTTCATTGATAACTTCAGTCATGCATGTGTTTTTTTTTAGACATCACAACATTATAATGTAGTACAGTATGAAATATGGATAACTACTCATTTTGAGATGAATAGTTAATGAGGAAGGTCGGACTCCATTACAGGATAGTGCCGTTCGAGAAGAAGTATAGTGCTCGTAAAGAGTTAAATCTCAGACCAAATCTAGCGCTTTCCCTTTAAAGGGGAATGATTTGACTTTTCTAACTGTAGTTAGTGTGTAATGTTGCTGTTTGATCATAAACAACATCTGCAAAGTTACAACGCTCAAAGTTCAGAGCAAAGGAAGATATTTACTTTTACAGAAAATAACTACAACAAACGGCTGATAGGAACTACAATGAGCTTAGTGACATCACCAACCCTAGAATTTACATAAACCCCGCCCCCTGAACACGATTTGTAGATTATCATGATATATGCTAATCAGTGACTAGAAGATAACTACACATAATCTGCATAAATTCATCAACTAACCGTTCGGAAATGTCCTGTTCTTCTACATGTTGTCACTTCTTCTTGAGTCTCTCCATCATTGTCTGACTCCGGTTTGAACATAAAAGGCTAAACATTTTAGAAATGTTCTGTGTGTGTGTGTGTGTGTGTGTGTGTGTGTGTGTGTGTGTGTGTGTTAGCAGCTCCGATTACCTCACACAGATACACACTGAAAATTTAAAAAACTTTTGACACACACTGGCTGTTGAAGCTCCGCCCCCTGTGCCGGGAGCAGCAGCTCATTTGCATTTAAAGGGACAGACACAAAACAGTGTGTTTTTGCTCACCCTCAAAAAGTGGCGATTTTAACATGATATATAAAAATATCTGTGGGGTATTTTGAGCTAAAACTTCACACACACACTCTGGGGACATCAGACACTTACTTTACATCTTGTGAAAAGGGCGTTATACTTGATGGGGAAAATAATCTCAAGGCAGGCGGAAATGAGCGTCTACATTTAAATATGAGATTTTTCTGTTGAGTCACCAGAAGCGCAGTGACCTGTGAAGAACAAGATGAGAATAAGGAGGAAGAGGAAGGCCGAGCTGAAAGACGAGTGTTGAAGATGACCCCTAATGATCCAGGAGTAGTATAACCCCGTCTCAGCACTGCAGGTGTGTGTGTGTGTGTGTGTGTGTGTTCTGAAGAGTGTATCCTACACTGATCCCAAAATGAGTGTATGTTTCAAATCAGAGATCAGATTTGGGAAAATAAGAAAAGAGACGGAAACTGAAACTCTATAATCTGTATTTAGTGTCTTTGGGTTGGTGGGAGCCGTGCTCTGATTGGTCAGTTGATGAAGGAAGCAACCAATGGCAATCTGTCATTATTATGACCCCTGATGGAGCAGTTTGGAAATTGATCTGAAAACTCAACACCAACACACACACACACACACACACACACACACTATTATGAAGTTTCCGCTGTCATTGAGATCAATGTCTTGACCCCTTCACATGGACACACACACATATAAATACAGTATTTCAAACATGCTATATTATAAATTATATTATTATAAATGCTTTCAGATATTGAATAAATTAAGCTGAGTTCAGACTGCACAATATTTTCCACGTACATTGTCGTTTACGAATCACCAAAGCACCACGTACCTGATATCATGTAGTCTGAACAAGTCAAAAATATCTAATATTAATCGCCCAGCTATATATTAAAAGTTGTATATATATATAGATATAGATATAGGACACATACTTTACCAGCAAATCTCAGCAGCTTGAGTGTTTCTTCACAAAATATAACTATTATCCCCCAGATCTGTGTACAAACTTTGTCCAACTTTACCCACATACTTACAGTACGCTTACAATCTAATATATATATAAACTGGAAAAATTGTAATATGGTGCAAAAGTTCATTTATTTCAGTAATTCAACTTAAAAGGTGAAACTAGTATATTATATAGACTCATTACATGCAAAGTGAGATATTTCAAGCCTTTATTTGTTATAATTTTGTTAAAAACCTTTGAATATGCAAATTCAATATTTGCATATTCATAGAATTGCGCATACTAAATGAGGCAAGGGTGTCGAGTTACATTCAAGCTATTTTAAGGCATAAATATTTTTTTTTTTAAGAATACTTTTAAATATGTCATTTTGGTGATCAAAGATGAGTTTTAAGGGATAAAATTATTGATTATACATATGATTTACAGAAAATCATGTTTATAATACCTTAAAGCTGCTTTGAAACGGCATGTGTATTGTGAATGGCGCTACACAAAGACATTTAACTTTACTACATCTATGACTACATCATTGCATTGCATTCTGGTATTGCCTAACCTGAAAAAGACACTGATAATGCTTCATTAGAAATGAGGTTTCTAAAAAGGCATTATTATTAAACTACGTTTTGTGATGCCTATAAAGTGCAGTCTAGTTAGGCAGCGGCGCGCTAGGTCAACGGTTCAATGCTGCCGGTTAGTGGTGAGCAGTGTGAAGCGCAGCCTCCATCATCATCACCACTAAACACAACAGCGGATCCACAAATAAACACTACAGAGAGAGAGTGCGATGAATGTTTCATGTGTGTACCAGTGTATTTGCGTGACGCAGTCGTTTATTCTGAGAGCCTGCATGATTTATGAGCATCTGCACTGGCATCAGTAGCGCTCGCACATCCGCACGCAGCTTCAAGACCTCCACCAACCAGCAGCAGCATCACCGTGAACGCTCACTCACACTGATTTAAGACTATGAACGCAGGCTATGGAAGTCCTTGATTAGAGCAAGTCATGTTCCTATTTATATCCATATTAGAAACCAATGTATAACGCAGTGCCTTTGATCTCCCACAGCAGATGTATGATCATGCTTTCCAGTGCTTTATGACTGTCCTCATGCTGTCCTCATTTTTATTATTTCCTATTTTGTTTTTAAAAAAGAGAAAAGGTGTCTGTATAATCTCCACTAGGTGGCAGTAAAACATCCTGATCCTCGTTTCTGCCAAAGAATAAAAAATAAAAATAAAAAGGTAATAGCGACTTTTTATCTCACAATTCTGACTTTTTTTCTCACAATTGCGAGTGTATATCTCGCAAGTCTGACTTTTTATTTCATAATTGCGTGATATAAAGTCATAATTGCGCGTTATTAAGTCAGAATTGTAAGATATAAACTCGAAATTCTGAGGGAAAAAGTCTTTTTTTCCCTTAGAATTTGACTTTATAACTTGCAAAAAAGATGTCAGAATTGCGAGATATAAACTTGCAATTGCAAGAAAAAAAGTCAGAATAACGAGATATAAGCTCGCAATTGCGAGAAAAAATTGTGAGTTTATATCTCGTTATTCAGACTTTATAACACGCAATTGTGAGTTTTATATCTCGTTATTCTGACTTTATAACACGCAATTGTGAGTTTATATCTCGTTATTCTGACTTTATAACACGTAATTGTGAGTTTATATCTCGTTATTCAGACTTTATAACACGCAATTGTGAGTTTTATATCTCGTTATTCTGACTTTATAACACGCAATTGTGAGTTTATATCTCGTTATTCGGACATTATAACACGCAATTGTGAGTTTATATCTCGTTATTCTGACTTTATAACACACAATTGTGAGTTTATATCTCGTTATTCTGACTTTATAACACGCTATTGTGAGTTTATATCTCGTTATTCTGACTTTATAACATGCAATTGTGAGTTTATATCTCGTTATTCTGACTTTATAACACGCTATTGTGAGTTTATATCTCGTTATTCTGACTTTATAACACGCAATTGTGAGTTTATATCTCGTTATTCTGACTTTATAACATGCAATTGTGAGTTTATATCTCGTTATTCGGACTTTATAACACGCAATTGTGAGTTTATATCTCGTTATTCGGAATTTATAACACGCAATTGTGAGTTTATATCTCGTTATTCAGACTTTATAACACGCAATTGTGAGTTTATATCTCGTTATTCTGACTTTATAACACGCAATTGTGAGTTTATATCTCGTTATTCTGACTTTATAACACGCAATTGTGAGTTTATATCTCGTTATTCAGACTTTATAACACGCAATTGTGAGTTTATATCTCGTTATTCTGACTTTATAACACGCAATTGTGAGTTTATATCTCGTTATTCTGACTTTATAACACGCAATTGTGAGTTTATATCTCGTTATTCTGACTTTATTACACGCAATTGTGAGTTTATATCTCGTTATTCAGACTTTATATCATGCAATTGTGAGTTTATATCTCGTTATTCAGACTTTATATCATGCAATTGTGAGTTTATATCTCATTATTCAGACTTTATATCATGCAATTGTGAGTTTATATCTCATTATTCAGACTTTATAACACGCAATTGTGAGTTTATATCTCGTTGTTCGGACTTTATAACACGCACTTGTGAGTTTATATCTCATTGTTCGGACTTTATAACACGCAATTGTGAGTTTATATCTCGTTATTCAGACTTTATAACACGCAATTGTGAGTTTATATCTCGTTATTCTGACTTTATAACACGCAATTGTGAGTTTATATCTCGTTATTCTGACTTTATAACACGCAATTGTGAGTTTATATCTCGTTGTTCGGACTTTATAACACGCACTTGTGAGTTTATATCTCATTGTTCGGACTTTATAACACGCAATTGTGAGTTTATATCTCGTTATTCTGACTTTATAACACGCAATTGTGAGTTTATATCTCGTTATTCTGACTTTATAACACGCAATTGTGAGTTTATATCTCGTTATTCTGACTTTATATCATGCAATTGTGAGTTTATATCTCGTTATTCAGACTTTATATCATGCAATTGTGAGTTTATATCTCGTTATTCAGACTTTATAACACACAATTGTGAGTTTATATCACGTTATTCAGACTTTATAACACGCAATTGTGAGTTTATATCTCGTTATTCAGACTTTATATCATGCAATTGTGAGTTTATATCTCGTTATTCAGACTTTATATCATGCAATTGTGAGTTTATATCTCATTATTCAGACTTTATATCATGCAATTGTGAGTTTATATCTCGTTATTCAGACTTTATAACACGCAATTGTGAGTTTATATCTCGTTATTCGGACTTTATAACACGCAATTGTGAGTTTATATCTCGTTGTTCGGACTTTATAACACGCAATTGTGAGTTTATATCTCGTTATTCTGACTTTATAACACGCAATTGTGAGTTTATATCTCGTTATTCTGACTTTATAACATGCAATTGTGAGTTTATATCTCGTTATTCAGACTTAATAACACGCAATTGTGAGTTTATATCTCGTTGTTCGGACTTTATAACACGCAATTGTGAGTTTATATCTCGTTATTCAGACTTTATAACACGCAATTGTGAGTTTATATCTCGTTATTCTGACTTTATAACACGCAATTGTGAGTTTATATCTCGTTATTCTGACTTTATAACACGCAATTGTGAGTTTATATCTCGTTGTTCGGACTTTACAACACGCAATTGTGAGTTTATATCTCGTTATTCGGACTTTATAACACGCAATTGTGAGTTTATATCTCGGTATTCTGACTTTATAACACGCAATTGTGAGTTTATATCTCGGTATTCTGACTTTATAACACGCAATTGTGAGTTTATATCTCGGTATTCTGACTTTATAACACGCAATTGTGAGTTTATATCTCGTTATTCTGACTTTATAACACGCAATTGTGAGTTTATATCTCGTTATTCAGACTTTATAACACGCAATTGTGAGTTTATATCTCGTTATTCGGACTTTATAACACGCAATTGTGAGTTTATATCTCGTTATTCGGACTTTATAACACGCAATTGTGAGTTTATATCTCGTTATTCGGACTTTATAACACGCAATTGTGAGTTTATATCTCGTTATTCAGACTTTATAACACGCAATTGTGAGTTTATATCTCGTTATTCAGACTTTATAACACGCAATTGTGAGTTTATATCTCGTTATTCAGACTTTATAACACGTAATTGTGAGTTTATATCTCGTTATTCAGACTTTATAACACGCAATTGTGAGTTTATATCTCGTTATTCAGACTTTATAACACGCAATTGTGAGTTTATATCTCGTTATTCAGACTTTATAACACGGAATTGTGAGTTTATATCTCGTTATTCAGACATTATAACACGCAATTGTGAGTTTATATCTCGTTATTCAGACTTTATAACACGCAATTGTGAGTTTATATCTCGTTATTCGGACATTATAACACGCAATTGTGAGTTTATATCTCGTTATTCGGACATTATAACACGCAATTGTGAGTTTATATCTCGTTATTCAGACTTTATAACACGCAATTGTGAGTTTATATCTCGTTATTCAGACTTTATAACACGCAATTGTGAGTTTATATCTCGCTATTCGGACATTATAACACGCAATTGTGAGTTTATATCTCGTTATTCGGACATTATAACACGCAATTGTGAGTTTATATCTCGTTATTCAGACTTTATAACACGCAATTGTGAGTTTATATCTCGTTATTCAGACTTTATATCACACAATTGTGAGTTTATATCTCGTTATTCGGACATTATATCATGCAATTGTGAGTTTATATCTCGTTATTCGGACATTATATCATGCAATTGTGAGTTTATATCTCGTTATTCGGACATTATAACACGCAATTGTGAGTTTATATCTCGTTATTCGGACATTATATCATGCAATTGTGAGTTTATATCTCGTTATTCGGACATTATATCATGCAATTGTGAGTTTATATCTCGTTATTCGGACATTATAACACGCAATTGTGAGTTTATATCTCGTTATTTGGACTTTATATCATGCAATTGTGAGTTTATATCTCGTTATTCTGACTTTATAACACGCAATTGTGAGTTTATATCTCGTTATTCGGACTTTATAACACGCAATTGTGAGTTTATATCTCGTTATTCGGACTTTATAGCGCAATTGTGAGTTTATATCTCGTTGTTCGGATTTTATAACACTTAATTGTGAGTTTATATCTCGTTATTCAGACTTTATATCATGCAATTGTGAGTTTATATCTCGTTATTCGGACATTATAACACGCAATTGTGAGTTTATATCTCGTTTTTTGGACTTTATATCATGCAATTGTGAGTATATCTCGTTATTCTGACTATAACACGCAATTGTGAGTTTATATCTCGTTATTCGGACTTTATAACACGCAATTGTGAGTTTATATCTCGTTATTCGGACTTTATAACGCAATTGTGAGTTTATATCTCGTTGTTCGGATTTTATAACACTTAATTGTGAGTTTATATCTCGTTATTCAGACTTTATAACACGCAATTGTGAGTTTATATCTCGTTGTTCGGACTTT
>NC_136879.1:41928821-41991321 GCF_949152265.1 Phoxinus phoxinus
AAGGATAGTTCACCCAAAAATCATCTTTTACTCACTCACTAGTACTTTATTCTCCACACACTATGGAAGTCAATGGGGTTCATCAACTGTCTGGTTACCCATATTCTTCAAAATATCTTATTTTTGTGTTCAGCAGAACAAAGAAATTCAAACAGGTTTGGAACAACTTGAGGGAGAGTAAATGATGACAGATTTTTAATTTTAATTCCTTTTTTACATTGTGCAGTTCTCTATCAATTCATCTCAAACGGCTTCTGAACCCTCAGAAGTGCTGGCATGCTAACGGATGGCTTTCTCCAGTGATGTTACTTACACACACACATGCGCAGGATCGTTCTGCTGTAACACAACACTACAGGACTGTTTTATAGCAACACCGTGTCCTGACCAACTCTTGACCGCCGACTGCTTTTTCTGTCCTCACTGAAAGTGGAAATGCTGCACATTTACAAGCACCAGAATAATCTGTTTAAAATCAACCAATGGCTCAATCCGAAAAAGCTTTATGTAAATTGAGCTCGAAGTTTAAATATATTTTACATCTTACCAATATGATTATTTATGTCACATGTCTTATGACTCACTAGTCAGTGAGTGGAGAGGAAAACTCTTCTGATAAGTCAACTTTCTTTTTCAAAAGAACAATTATGCTTACTAGCTCCAGTGGCTTTCTGCGCATATTAATTTGCAACATAAAGGCTTAAACAGAGCATAAAATCGGATAGGATTCATTCCAACTGAGGAAAATAAGAGCATGTGACTCACAGCCAATTAGAACATGTAGTCATGTGACTTTTTCCTGGTTAATGATTGGACACTGTGGGCAATCGTCACAAAATTTCATATAACGGTTTTATAACAAACAATCACGATATTCCCAATTTTGAGATGTACTATGGAGCATCGGTTCCCAACAGGGGGGTCGCGGCCCACAAGGGGGCCTCAGCGAGCTCTGTGGGGGGGTTAAGTACATTACATTTTTTTAAGTACATTTAAACTTTTACATTAAATAAAAGTCCTTAACTTTTTTCTGTTCAAAATTTACTAAATGTATATAATGAGCGAGTTCATCATGAATCCATTTTCCAATCCGTGTTTTTGTCTCATCCTGAGCCAATGGTACTCCTATAATAAGTGTTTACATTGGGACTATTTTACACTGGTTCGGATCGAGTAGCCCAGGACCTGCGTGACTCGACACAGAGAGAAGTAGTTCCGGCTACAATGTTCTTCCGAAAGACACATTATTCTAGGAGTAGACACACTACTCCTTATAATAAGTGTTTACATTGGGACTATTTTACACTGGTTCGGATCGAGTAGCCCAGGACCTGCGTGACTCGACACAGAGAGAAGTAGTTCCGGCTACAATGTTCTTCCGAAAGACACATTATTCTAGGAGTAGACACACTACTCCTATAATAAGTGTTTACATTGGGACTATTTTACACTGGTTCGGATCGAGTAGCCCAGGACCTGCGTGACTCGACATAGAGAGAAGTAGTTCCGGCTACAATGTTCTTCCGAAAGACACATTATTCTAGGAGTAGACACACTACTCCTATAATAAGTGTTTACATTGGGACTATTTTACACTGGTTCGGATCGAGTAGCCCAGGACCTGCGTGACTCGACACAGAGAGAAGTAGTTCCGGCTACAATGTTCTTCCGAAAGACACATTATTCTGTTAATAAACGCAAGTTTATTATCGCTCACTATAGCGCCAAAAGCGTCAAAAATAAAGCCTCGCATTGATAAAGCCTCACAAATAACATGCAAGTATTGAGTTCCCAGACAGCAGTCATTCAGTATTAGCCTATATTCTTTCTTTTTTTACTTACACACCAGTGTGAATAATGTTATTGCATTTCAAATAGGGCCAATTTATAGACTACTCCTAGGCTTACGTTTTTAAATTACAAAGGGCCTACTGATGTTTTTGTTATTGTATTATCAATATTATTATAGGCTATTATTTGTGCATAAACATATCTGGTTATAGTAAACATACCGTTTGTTTGAAAACAACACATTTGGTCATCCTTGCTGCAAGCTTACAAGAGCAATAATATCATTAAATGTGAAGGAGGCCCTAAAATATTTTCTTGGGAAAAAGGGGGTCTCAGACAAAAAAAATGTTGGGAACCACTGCTATGGAGAATATGCAGACTAAAAACAAGCCTATGAACTGATCTATTTGCTCAACTTAATACACAGTATTGCATTAAACAATCAAAATAGTCATTAAACCCCCGAGTTAAACGTTAAACACTGCATAGTCTTCGCTGTATGAATCACACACACACTGATTGTTATTAAAGCAGCTGAAGTTATTCAGTCGAGAGCAGAGAGTGGGTTTGTCTTCAGCATTAATGACAGACAGCAGCAGTTTCTGCATTAAGGCGAGACACTACAGGTGAATAGGGTACAATTTTAAAATAATAGATATCACCATGAAACTTCCTCAGTTGATTACTTACACAAGTTCATAAAAAAAATGTATTACAAGTTTTCTGTAATTTGTATGTTTAATTATGCAAATTAGGCATTTTCTCATTAAATATGCGCAATTTTGCATATATTTTCGGTAGATAGATCTGAACATATGATAAAGCCAGGTTCAAAATTATTTTTTCATTTTGATTACACACAAGATGAAAGAAGATGTTCAGAGGGATTTCAGGATATATGCTTTCATTACCTAGGAAATCAAAATATACTGTTCATAGCCTTAAAAAATCGATTTTCGCCATATATTTTTGATTAAAATGTTACATAAATCAGGCCAGGAATGATTTATTAACAAATCCCTCTGAACATATCTTCAGAATACTGCTAAGTGTATAACTGGAAAGTTTGGTGTACATCGGCTGAGATGTTTATACTGGAGAATGACAAAAAACTCATTTTGAGAAAAAGGCATTTAAAGATTTGTAATGTAAAAAATTATACTTTTTTAGTGGAAACAACTATTTACTGACACAATATCTAATCAAATCATTGGCAACAACAATACAAACCACCTAAATCACATCAAAACTTATAAACACAGCATTTATGGCCTTCAACTGAGCAGAAAAACAGTCAAAAACACACATCTGAGTGTCAGAGCGCGTCACGTGATGCATCTGAACCAATCACGGTGTCAGACATTGACATCAGCCAATGAGATTTCGCTTTTAGGGTTAAATGTCCATTATACTTTCACGATTGGTTGCTGATTAAAAGGAAATGACCATATTTGGATCCGACAGCATTGTACAGGAGAGAGAGCTTCACAGACGTGTGTGAGATTAAAGGAAGAACACAGAGATCGCGGAGCAGCGCGTTGATTTATAACGCCAACTTTTGTTGAATTTCAGAGAAATCTACAGGCGCAAATAGACAAAGTTTAGTAAAATAAAGACCTAAATGTGTATTTTGGACTTTTTTTTCACCACAAGTCTGAAAGAAGACATGTTATTGAAGACAAATATCCCAAAATCTCAAAATTGACCAGTGAAAAAAAAACGATGTTTTTGCCTGCCTCGCCTTAAATGCACGGATCTAATATAATAATACGCATCCGATTTCTTTCCCAGCTGTTTATTCACTAAAGACATAACACTGTCTTATGGAAATACTCGTAAATACGGATGTTTGAACATATTTGAGTGTTTATTTGAGTGTTTAGGCGCCGGCTGAAACCCCGAGTACACTTAACTCGTCCGTGTTTCTCTCCGTCCGACAGAAAGCGTGTAGAAATCAGTCCATCTCGCAGTTTAATGCACTTTAATAAGCCTTTTTAAAATAAAGCATGTCCCGCATTTTACAGCAGTCACGTCACATGATTTGGACGTGAAGTTTAGGCTTTTTAGGAGGGGCGAAAGCACACTGCTTTAACCCCTTATATTGGCGCCGGCGCAGCCATTACATATTTAAAACAGAAATATCCTATAATAAACCTAAACTAATTCTGACAAACTATATATCATTTGAAAGCTTACCATCTCTAGTTTACATATTTGGTGACTGATTTTCTAAATAAATGACAGAGGAGCCGTAATTTATCAATTTGCAACAAGAATATGTTCACACTCCTAAGGCGTGTTCAGACCTTTATTTTGAAATCGTGATGAACATGAAAAATCATGAAAGAATGGTAGAAACCTCAGTTTGTTGTCATGCCAAGAGTTCAAAAGATAGCATCCATTCAATTCTTTTAGAAAAAAAGCTCTGAAAATGTTTTAAATATAAAGAAAACAATAATAGATTCAGCATTAGTGATGTGGCAGCGAGCTATAATGCACATACGTGATCTTTTGTGTTTCTTAGAGATTGAATTAATTTCAAAATCTGCCAAACTTCCAACACTACTTCTGAATATGATGTCTACTTCATAAATTGTATGAAAATTGTACAAATAATGGTTCAGACTCAAACAACATCTGGAGATGGAGGCGCCCTTATATGGGCAGTGATGTCCACTAGTGGAGAAGTGTGGTACTGCGCCCAAACTAAATCTCACTGAACGCTTATTTACTGAGTTATCAACCTAACATTTGAAACACAACTTGTTCAGATTTTTGCAGTTTTAGAGTCCTCCAGGTTTTGAAAATATATATTTTATATAAAATATGAATAATACCAATTTTAACGTTGTACATTTTCATAAACTAAACTTCTATAACTTTTTTTCTGTTCAACTTTCGTAATTTATTTCACTTCTACAAATATCTGCCACGTGTCTTCTTTAAAACAAGACCTTACATCCATATTCCAAAGCATTCTTGAATTACAACCATTTAAGTTCGAAATGTGCATTTTCATGTCTATTAAAAAAAAAGGGGGGGGGGGTGCGCTTAAGGGGTCAAAGGAAAGAAACGGCGTGAGGCACAACGACCATTTTATCTTGATTATCACGTTTTCATAATCGTTGGAAGGCAAAATCGAAACTGAAACTAAAATTGTATTCATCTGTTGAATTTTTTTTTTTTATAACCCTTAAATGTATGAATGTTTCGCTAATCATTATTACGTGTTCTGGTCTTTAGCGACCCGGATCTATATCTAACACAGACGGATCTCTACCGGACGCGATTACATAAAACTCTCCTGATATTAGAGAAACTATCGCAGAAGAATAAAATAAAGGATATTTATATCTTTGTCAAATAAAAGATCACCATCTCTGCGATTCGCTTGAAAAGTAGATTGTGGACGTCTTCAAGATTGATCACGATATAAAATCGTCAGATCAAATACAGGTACACACACACACACACACACACACACGATACAACGAAACTTCCCTTTTGTGTGACCTGTGTGTGTGTAAATGTGTAAATGTCCTCATGTTGAATTGGTGCTGTTTGTTTAAGTGTTATTGATGAGAAATGTCACTGTTCGTGAACTCTGTGACACGGGGAGGTCGTGTGAACAAATCTTGTTTACGGCGTGTCACCGTGTGTGTGTGTGTGTGTGTGTGTCTGTGTGTGTGTGTCTGTGAGAGAGGGACAGATCAGAGATGAGGCCTAAATCAAACACACTTCCACCTAACCAAGGTTATGTGGCCACAACATCACATCACAACACACACACACACACACACACACACACACACAAATCAATGATTTCATTACTGACGTTTAATCACACAGACAAAACTGGAAAACATGAGGAAATGTGAAGAGAGATTTGATAGATCTCTCTCTCTCTCTCTCTCTCTCTCTCTCTCTCTCTCTCTCTCTACCTTTACCTCTCTCTCTCTCTACCTTTACCTCTCTCTCTCTTTACCTCTCTCTCTCTCTCTTTACCTCTCTCTCTCTCTCTCTCTCTCTCTCTTTACCTCTCTCTCTCTCTCTCTCTTTACCTCTCTCTCTCTCTCTCTCTCTCTCTCTCTTTACCTCTCTCTCTCTTTACCTCTCTCTCTTTATACCTCTCTCTCTCTTTACCTCTCTCTCTCTCCCTCTCTCTCTCTCTTTACCTCTCTCTCTCTCCCTCTCTCTCTCTTTACCTCTCTCTTTACCTCTATCTCTTTACCTCTCTCTCTCTTTACCTCTCTCTATCTTTACCTCTCTCTCTCTCTCTCTCTTTACCTCTCTCTCTCTTTACCTCTCTCTCTCTCTCTCTCTCTCTTTACCTCTCTCTCTCTCTCTCTCTCTCTCTTTACCTCTCTACCTCTCTCTCTCTCTTTACCTCTCTCTCTTTCTCTCTCTCTCTTTACCTCTCTACCTCTCTCTCTCTCTCTCTCTCCCCCTCTCTCTCTCTCTCTCTCTCTCTCCCTCTCTCTCTACCTTTACCTCTCTCTCTCTTTACCTCTCTCTCTCTTTACCTCTCTCTCTCTTTACCTCTCTCTCTCTTTACCTCTCTCTTTACCTCTCTCTCTTTACCTCTCTCTCTCTTTACCTCTCTCTCTCTTTACCTCTCTCTCTCTTTACCTCTCTCTCTCTCTCTCTCTCTCTCTCTGTGTGCGCATGCGTGAGCGTTTGGTGAGTGAGCGAGTGAGAAGTGTGGTGAGTGCTTGACCTCCTTCTTTGTTTTCTCTATCTTTTATCTCTGCACTTGTGGTATACGGGTTAGAAGTATTAAGATAGGGTGTTGTTGTCTATCTGCCAGTTTTTATAACTGGCAGGATGACTTCAGGTGTGAGGACGTTAGATTTCCTCACACGGCGTCATGCGGTGAAAATAAGTTTGAATGCTAGCGTGGAGGAGTGCAGTCTGGCTGTGGGAGAGGTGGTCGGCTGTGAAAATATTTTGTCGGCGTCAAAAATGAACAACGCGGTTGTTGTTTTTTTGAAAACCGTTGAGTTAGCGAACGTTTTGGTTGAAAGAGGAGTTGTCATTGACAATGTGTTTGTTCCAGTGTTACCGTTATCGGCTCCGTCCAAAAAGGTTACTTTGTCAAACGTGCCGCCTTTCATTAAAAACGAGCAGCTTGTTCAATTTTTGGAGCGACACGGTAGGTTGGTCTCCCCAATAAAGATGATTCAAATTGGCTGTAAATCCGCGTTACTGAAACATGTAGTGTCGTTCAGACGTTTTGTGTTTATGGTATTAAAGGATAACAAAGATGAATTGGATGTGACGTTTAATTTCAATCACGATGACTTCAACTATGTGGTTTATGCCACAACCAATAGCATGAAATGCCTTGGTTGTGGTGAAATAGGACATCTCGTGAGGGTTTGTCCGAAAAAGGATGAGCAATCTAAGGAAAAAGTTTCATCAGCACCGGTTGAAAAAGTTGGTGAGGTGGAGGTAGCAACAGTTGTTAGGAGTGACGTGCCTTCAGCAGTGGATGTATTTGAAGTAAACAGTGTACAAGAACCGGTAATCTTAACCGATTCATCGGGTGAGGCTGCCGCTTTGAAGCAAACAGGCAAAGAGAAAATAGCAGTAGTAGGTGTAGAAAAAGCCTCTGTATCTAATGAAGGGCAGCAGCTAACTGATGTGCTCGATATGCCGAGCTCTGAAAAGGTTCAAAACATGGAGCTGGAAGGGGATCAGTGTTCTGGGGGGGAACAAGATGAAGGTGTTTTTAAAACACCACAAAAGAGGAGGATGAGGCAGAGCCACGGCAGTAAATCGAAAACAGTGGAAAATAGTCAAACTGATACTGACAGTGAAACTGACGTTTCAGAATGCAGTTTTACTTACGATCAAACAAATATTGAGTTGCCAGAACAATCCTACAGCGCAGACGATATTAAGCTCTTTTTGAGAACAACAAAGGGTGTAAGGAACGTGCGCATTACAGAGTATTTTCCTGACTTGGAGCAATTTGTAGAAAAAGCAAAGGTTTTTAAGAGTGAAGGTCTTTTTTCTGATCAAGAGGTTTACAGACTGAGGAAAATTCTCACTAAAGTAAACTCTCAATTAGGAATTAGTGTTGACGATGCCAAGCTTTAAGAATACACTTTTTTTGTGTGTCTTGATTATCCTTTTCTTCTCTTTAATGAGAGAATTAAATTTAGCCTCTCTCAATTTAAATGGGGCACGAGAAGAGAAGAAAAGGTTTGAATTATATGAGTTAATCAAGGTAAAGAAAATAGATATTCTGTTTGCACAAGAAACTCATAGTGATGTCTCTAATGAGGAAAATTGGGTAAGAGAATTTGATGGGTTAACCATTTTTAGTCATAACACATCTCTGAGTGGCGGTGTTGCCATCTTATTTTCTAAAAACTCCATTCCAATTTCTTATGAAGTGGAAGAAGTGGTGAAAGGCAGATTTTTAAAAGTAAGAGCTCAATTTGAGAATTCTTTTTACTGTTTTGGTTGTGTTTATGCTCCCACCAATACAGTTGAAAGATTGGGATTTCTAAATATATTATGTAAAGCAGTAAGTGATTGCAATACTGAAGATTTGCTCTTGATTGGAGGAGACTTTAATTGCACCGAACTTGCATCAGATAGAAATCATGTTGAGCCCCATATGGCTTCACGAAAAAGGCTAGTTCAATTTATAGAAACACATGAGCTTGTAGACATTTGGTGGAATTTTCATAAGACACAGAGACATTATACATGGAGTCACACTTATAATAATATGTTGTCCTTAGCAAGATTGGACAGATTTTATGGTTTTAGCCATCAACTTAATCTTTTTAGAGATTGTTCTATAATTCCAGTTAGCTTTTCGGATCATAGTTTAGTTCAGTGCTTTTTAACTTTAGGATCCATAAAACCAAAGAGCGCAATGTGGCATTTTAACAGTAGACTCTTAGTTGATATGGAATTTAGAGATATCTTTAGGTTTTTTTGGAGTGAGTTTAGAACCACCAAATCTGATTTTCAATCTTTGCAGCAGTGGTGGGATTTCGGGAAAACCCAAATTAAACAATTGAGTCAACAGTATGCTTACAACATCACTAAAGAACTTACTCATTCGATGGTAAAGTTAGAAGATGATATAAAGAAACTTCAAGAATCTATTGGAACAGAGCAGAATCAAGAGCTTATTGAAATTTTAAACAGGAAGAAGAAAGAATTGGCTGGAATTTTAGACCTGAAAGCACAGGGGTCTCTGATCAGATCTCGCTTTAAGAATATAGAGTGGATGGATATATGCTCCACATTTTTTTTCAATTTGGAAAAGAAAAATGGGCAAAAAAGATGTATTCATGTTTTGCGCTCTAAAGAGGGTGTACTCTTGTCGGATCATGCAGAAATTCGGAAGAGAGCGGTAGAATTTTATAAGGAACTGTACAGCAGTGAACTTTTACACAGGCCAAACACTAATGTGTTTATTGAAGATCTTCCTCAGGTGACTGAAGAAGGAAATGCCGATCTCTGTAGAGAGATAACGCTAGAAGAGCTGGAGAAAGCTCTTCAGGGCATGGAATGCGGCAGAGCACCTGGAATAGATGGCCTATCTATAGACTTTTATAAGTCTTTTTGGCCTGAGATTGGTGCCGATCTGCTTGCAGTCATCAATGAAAGTACAAACAGTGGAAGGTTACCACTGAGCTGCCGTAGAGCAGTGCTGACTCTACTGCCAAAGAAGGGAGATCTGAGCGACATTAAAAATTGGAGGCCTGTGTCATTGTTGTGCAGTGATTATAAAATTCTATCTAAAGCACTGGCAAATAGATTGAGTAAGGTAATGGAGGAGGTCATCCACACTGATCAGACTTATTGTGTGCCAGGAAGGCAAATTTTTGATAATATCTCCTTTGTTAGAGATATGTTTGATGTCAGTAAGCTCTTTGGTTTTGATTTTGGTCTGATTTCATTAGATCAAGAGAAAGCGTTCGACAGAATCGAACATAGCTATTTATGGGAGGTTTTAGACGCTTTTGGGTTTAATAGAACTTTTATTGATAAGTTAAAAGTTTTATATTGTGATGTTGAAAGTTTGCTGAAGGTGAATGGTGACTTATGTGCCCCCTTTAGTGTTTATAGAGGTATTAGACAAGGTTGTGCTCTTTCAGGCATGTTGTACAGTTTGACAATTGAACCCCTGTTAAGGAAATTTAGAGCAGAGTTAAAGGGTGTAACTATTCCAAACTGTGAAAAGCATTTTAAGTTATCAGCTTATGCTGATGATATTGTCATTTTTATCAAAGAACAAAGCGATGTGTCAAAGCTAACAAAGATTCTAAGTGATTTTATGGTTGTTTCCTCTGCTAAGGTTAACTGGAATAAAAGTGAGGCTATCTTAATTGGAAAGTGGCTTTATGGGCAACCTAGTCTCCCCGCAGGGTTAAAATGGAGTAGAGACGGGTTTAAATACTTAGGTGTATATTTGGGGAATGACACAATGGTAAGAAAGAATTTTGAGGGGGTAGAAGAAAAAATAGTGGGGCGGTTGAGTAAATGGAAGTTTTTACTTTCTAATATGTCATATAGAGGACGGGTTTTAATTATTAACAATCTAGTAGCCTCCACTCTCTGGCATTGGTTAACATGTATTGATCCCCCAGCACTTCTTCTGAAAAAAATTCAAGCCATATTAGTTAACTTCTTTTGGGACAAATTACATTGGGTGCCTCAGGGTGTTTTATATCTGTCTAAGAATGAAGGGGGACAAGGTTTGATTCATCTGCAGAGTAGAGCGGCAGCTTTTCGGTTAAAATATGCACAAAGGTTTCTTGAAAGTCCTGTAAACCAGAATTGGAGCTTGGTTGCTTCCATTATTTTCAGAAACTTTGAAGGTCTGGGGCTGGATAAGTCTTTGTTCTGGATGAACCTCAAGAAGTTGTCGATATCTAAGCTACCAATCTTTTACTGTAATTTATTCAAAGTATGGTCATGTTTTAAAGTGTTGAGAAGTGTAAAAACAGATTCCTTGTACTGGACATTGCAAGAACCGTTGATTTGTGGCTCACGTTTTGATGTTTCAAATGAAGGATGTTTTCCTGCTCTGATGGACTTACTTATGAAATCTCACATCATTACTCTTGGGACTCTAATTCGCATAACTGGACCTGTTTTATCTGACACCAAGACAATGGAAGGAATGATGAAGATGAGGTCAACACGGGTGTTAAATCAGCTGTTGTCTAAATGGAAAGAAGCGATTACTGATGAAGAGTTGAAAATGATCAAAGACTATGAGGAAGGGTGCATTCAACCAAAGGAGGACGATCCTTTTCCGAATCTGTCTTTAATGCCTGATTTAGAAATGTGTACAGGTTTTTTCTTGGAATGTAATGATTTAAGTTTATTAGGAGAAAGAAAAGCATCTAGTAAGGAAATGTATGAATGTTGTGTTAAAGCATTTAATAAGAAGACTCTTGATGGAAAGATAGACACACCGTGGCGTAATGTTTTACATCTAAGTGAAAATACAAGACCTAAATGGGGGGCACTTTATAAGTCACCATTGCTTAAAAAAACAGGGGATTTGCAATGGAGAGTTTTGCATGGGACTATAGCGGTTAATGCATTTGTTTCAGTGATAAACCGTGAAGTTAATCCTGAATGTCCATTTTGTTTACAAAGGGAAACTGTTTTTCACACTTTTATGCATTGCAGTAGATTAGGGCCTTTGTTTACTTTTTTACACGATGTATTTAAGCAATTTGATGAAGTGTTCTCCATGGAGATTTTTATTTGTGGTTTTAAGTACTCAAGAAATCGGTCTTGTGAATGTCAGTTGCTTAATTTCTTTTTGGGTCAAGCAAAAATGGCAATCTATGTAAGCAGAAAAAGCAAGATTGAAAAGGATTCTGATGTAGATGTAGTGCTGCTTTTCTCATTGTTGGTGAAATCTAGAGTAGTAGTTGATTTCCGGTATTATGATGATACAAACAATTTAATGATGTTTGAACAAAGGTGGTGTATAAAAGACGTTCTGTGTAACGTTGATAATAATATTCTGACTTTCAGTAGTATTTGGTGAGTTTTAGAGACTAAGCTGTATTCTCTTGTGTGACCTGAATTGTAATAAAAGGTATTTTAAAATTCAAAATTCTCTCTCTCTCTTTACCTCTCTCTCTACCTCTCTCTCTCTCTCTTTACCTCTCTCCCTCTCTCTCTCTTTACCTCTCTCTCTCTCTCTCTTTACCTCTCTCTCTCTCTCTCTTTACCTCTCTCTCTCTCTCTCTCTCTCTTTACCTCTCTCTCTCTCTCTCTCTCTTTACCTCTCTCTCTCTCTCTCTCTCTCTCTCTCTCTCTTTACCTCTCTCTCTCTTTACCTCTCTCTCTCTTTACCTCTCTCTTTACCTCTCTCTCTTTACCTCTCTCTCTCTTTACCTCTCTCTCTCTTTACCTCTCTCTCTCTCCCTCTCTCTCTCTCTTTACCTCTCTCTCTACCTCTCTCTCTCTCTCTTTACCTCTCTCCCTCTCTCTCTCTTTACCTCTCTCTCTCTCTCTCTCTCTTTACCTCTCTCTCTCTCTCTTTACCTCTCTCTCTCTCTCTCTCTCTCTCTTTACCTCTCTCTCTCTCTCTCTCTCTTTACCTCTCTCTCTCTCTCTCTCTCTCTCTCTCTCTTTACCTCTCTACCTCTCTCTCTCTCTTTACTTCTCTCTCTTTCTCTCTCTCTCTCTTTACCTCTTATTTACCTCTTATTTACCTTTTATTTGTTTTATATACTAATGACTGTCAGAGCAGCTATCCAGGTCGTCATGTTGTTAAGTTTGCTGACGACTCTGTCATTGTTTCACTTCTAAGTCAGAAAGACTGTGGGCATGGTCCTGTTTTATCAGATTTTGTTGAGTGGTGTGGAACTGCCTTTCTAAACATAAATGTGAACAAAACTAAAGAAGTGTACATCAACTTCGGCAGGTCACCTGTGTCTCTTCCTCCTGCTCTTATCAACAGCCAGGCTGTGGATCAGGTAGAGAACTACAAATACCTGGGGACGGTCATTGACAATAAGTTGCGTTTTGAGTCGCAGGTAGATGCTGTCTGCAAGAAAGCTCATCAACGTATGTACTTTTATCGGAAACTTAGAAATTTTAACCTGGATACTACGTTTATGAAAATGTTTTATTCCTGTTTTATCGAATCAATTCTTACTTTCTCATCTATCTGTTGGTACGGTTCTCTCTTGGAGAAGCAAAAGAACCGTCTTAATGATGTTGTTAAAGTGTGTAGTAAGATTGCTGGAATTGCCTTAAATGACCTTAGCGAGGTGTACAGGGTCAGATGTGTGAGGAAGGCTAAGGCTATTATTGCTGACCCTTCTCATCCGTTGTGCCAAGAGTTTTTATTGCTTCCTTCCGGGCGTCGTTATAAAGTTCCACGGGGTAACACCAACAGGTTCAAAAAGTCCATGATCCCCAGAGCGATTAGTCTTTTAAATGAATGAGTATATTTAATGTATTGTTTTACAATGTGTTCTTTGTTTTTTGTGTCGATGGTATGTTGTATGTGACTGCTGACTGTAAACTAAATTGCCCCATGGGGGACAATAAAGCTTACCTACCTACCTCTCTACCTCTCTCTCTCTCTCTCTCTCTCCCCCCTTCTCTCTCTCTCTCTCTCTCTCTCTCTCTCTCTCTCTCTCTCTCTCTCTCTCGGTGCATGCTGGGAAGTGGAAGTGTGTGGGAGGGTGATCACGGTGAGAGGGAAGTTTGAAAAAAAATTCTTGAGGTATTCTTTTGGGAGCTTATGGGAATTTCTATGTATTTTCGCCAAACTAGTTTGGTTTTGTACGTGTGGTAGTCTATATTGTCGTGTCGGTGGCGGAGATGGCGTCGCACAGGAGTGTGCAGGCGTCGTCTCTGTCGCTCCGTCATGGAATAAGGTGTGTCACGAGCGCTGGAGAGTCTGTGGAGGACGTGCTGTTGGATGTGGCTGAGCGCGTCGGTCACGACAACATTGTCTCGGCGTCAAGAATGAACAAGGCGGTGGTGGTTTTTCTGAAGGATGAAAGAATGGTGAGTCGTTTGATCGAAAGCGGAGTTTCAGTAAGTGGCGCTTTTATTCAGGTTCAACTGTTAGCAACACCAACCAGTAAAGTTACCGTTTCCAATGTTCCGCCGTTCATTCCGAATGCTGATATTGAGCGCGAGCTTTCGCGTTTTGGTAAACTTGCTAGTGGAATCAAAATGGTTCCACTTGGCTGCAAAAATGCAGCTTTGAAACATGTGCTGTCGTTTAGGCATCATGTATTTATGTTTTTAAACTCGCAGACTCTTAATGTCTCGTTTCGTTGCATGTATGAAGGCAAATCGTACATGCTATATGCGAGCGCAGGTGAGATGCGATGTTTTGAATGCGGTGGTGTCGGGCACGTAAGGTTATCATGTCCTGATAAAGCCGAGGCAGGCCCGAGTGGAATTGAAAATGGAGTGCAAATAAATCCACATAAAGATCAGGTTGTGGTGGTTAATGCTGAGAATGTAAGTAATGATGAGGAATTTCCTACTGAGAAAGTAAGAAATGATGAGGAGGTCTCTACTGAGAGTGTGAGGAAGGATGAGGAGTCTTCTGTTGAGAATGAACGGGTGGATGACGGCGATGTTGAAGTACAGATGTCTGAAGTAAACGACGGTGTGATGATGGAGGGCCAGATAAACAGAGATTGTGTAGTGACTGAGTCTGGAAGGACTGAAGATCGGAACCGTGTCAGAAGTGTAGATTCATGTGAGCCTAAAGAAAAAATACAAAAATTAGGTGAAGATGAAATGAATGAGGATGATGATGAGGAGGGTGTTTTATCTGATACTTCAGATCTGTCAGATATTTCTCAGGTAAGCTGTGATCAGATCTACTCTTTGGATGAGATTAATTCGTTTTTGGATGAGACGTTTGGAAAGGTTGTTGATGTGAAGAATTTCTTTCCGGATGTAAAGAAATTTGAGTTTTCGGTTTTATATTGGCAAAAGAGGGTAGGAGAAGAAAAACTGAGTACACGAAAGAGGTTTCGCTTGAAAAAGATTATTACTAAACTTAGAAAGGGGAAAATCCCAGTTAAATGTAAAGCAAATTGATTTGGCGAAATGAGATACACATCAAGGGTGTCTTTGCAGTGCTCTCTGTTTTTTCTGTCTCTTTCTTTTCTCTCTTTATATCTTTTTATGGATATTTTGAGAATAGGATCTTTAAACATCAATGGAGGGAGAGATAGGAATAAAAGAGCAGTGATTTCAGAATATGTTCATCTTAAGGATATCAATGTTATGTTTTTACAGGAAACACATTTAGATAATCAAAATGAAATTGAATTGTATAGATGGTGGGAAGGTGAATGTATTCTGAGTCACGGAACAAATTTAAGCGCAGGGGTAGCGATTATTTTTTCTAAACATTTGGATCTAAAGATCCTGTCCACTGTTGAATTAGAAAAGGGTAGAGTTTTAATAGCTATAGTAGAAATTAAAGAGTTAAAGTTTCTTTTTATTAATGTATATGCTCCAAATATAGGTTCACAAAGAATGGAATTATTTGAAAAGTTAAACAGTGCAATAAGAAAATATGATGATGGAAAAATGTGTGTAATAATGGGAGGAGATTGGAATTGTACCACTAATTTTGTATTGGATAGGAATGGGCAAGAACCTCACTTACAGTCTAGCAAAATGCTTCTTAAGATGACTCAAGAACTAGAACTGAATGATGTGTGGAGAAATAAGAATCAATTAACAAAACAATACACATGGGTTAAAATTTTAGATTCTATTGTGACGGGAGCACGACTAGACAGAATATATGTAAATAAATCCGACAATAATAGAGTCATGAATGTTGGTATATCTCCTTGTGGGTTTTCTGATCATCATATAGTGACTATTGATTTTAATACTAAAAGTTTGTCACATCCGAAATCTTATTGGCATTTTAATGTCAAACTGGTACAGGATAAGTTATTTTGTGACAAATTTAAATGTTTCTGGGAGAGTTGGAAACTAGAAAAAGAGCATTTTGAAAATGTAATTCAATGGTGGGAAGTTGGAAAAGTCCAAATCAAGATTTTTTGTCAGCAGTTCTCTTATAATAATACTGTGATTGTAAAGAGAAATATTGAAAGTTTGGAAAAAGATATTAATGAAATGGAAAATGTAATTGATTTGAATGTTTCGGGTATGACTACAGATTTAAAGAAAAAGAGATTGGAGTTGAAAACACTTTTGGAGGAAAGAGCAAAAGGTGCCTTAATCCGAGCAAGGATATCTTCCATTAAGGAAATGGATGCTCCAACAAAGTTCTTTTTTAACTTAGAACGTAAAGTAGTAAAACAAAAAAATATGCTTTACCTTCGAAAGGACAATGGCACATTAACTTCAAATCCTACCGAAATGAGGAAGATCGCGGTGGACTTTTATGCTGAACTTTTTGGGCCCAAAGAATGTGATCCTGAGAGTATGGATCAGTTATTAAAAGGACTGCCTAAGTTAAAGTCTGAGGACAGAAAAACATTGGACAGATTGATTTCATATGAGGAACTTTCAGAGGCTGTGAAGCAACTGTCTACAGGACGTGCCCCGGGAGTAGATGGTCTGCCTGCTGAGTTTTATAATTCATTTTGGAACATTTTAGGAGAGGATTTTTATAATGTAATTGGTGAATGTTTTGAAAAAGGTGTTTTACCCAGCAGTTGTCAGAGAGCGGTGTTATCACTTCTGCCTAAAACTGGTGATTTAGGGTTGTTGAAAAATTGGCGCCCTGTCTCTTTAATGTGCCAGGACTACAAAATATTGTCTAAATGTTTAGCAAATAGATTAAAAAAGTTTTTGAGTATTATTGTGAGGAATGAGCAAACATACTGTGTTCCAGGACGTACAATAATGGATAACTTATTTCTAATAAGAGATGTGATGGACCTTTCTATGAATGATGATTTCAATATTGGTTTTTTATCGATTGATCAAGAAAAAGCATTTGATCGTGTGGGTCATGAGTACCTTTTAAATGTTTTGAAAGCATTTGGGTTTGGGGAAACCTTTATTTCTTGGATCCAGTTACTGTATAGAGGGGCCTCAGTAATGCTTAAGGTTGGCGGGGGATTGAGTTGTCCAATACCGGTTAAGAGAGGAATTAGGCAGGGTTGTCCAATTTCTGGACAACTCTACAGCTTGGTTATTGAGCCTTTGCTAATTAAGCTAAGAAATAATTTGAAAGGTTTTCATATCCCAGGGGATTTTAATGGGTCAAGTGTCTCTGTTTCTGCTTACGCTGATGATGTAACTGTGTTTATTACTGGACAAGGGGATATTCAGATACTGTCTAGAAGTTTAGCTTTATATGAGAGAGCCTCTTCATCAAAAGTGAATTGGGCAAAGAGTGAGGGTTTTGTTGTGGGTCCCTGGAGAAATGGTGGGCCGCCTAAGCTTCCTGGGGGGTTACAATGGAATACAGAGGGAATCAAGATTCTTGGAGTATTTCTGGGTAAAGAAAAGTATAGACAAAAAAACTGGGAGGGTTTGCTGGAGAAGGTGTCAGCCAAGTTGTCTAAATGGAAATGGCTATTACCTGAACTATCCTACCGGGGTAGAGTCTTGGTTACAAATAACCTGGCCGCCTCCATGCTATGGCACAGGCTTAATGTGCTGGATCCTCCAAATGAACTGATCAAAGAAATACAGAGGACATTTGTCAATTTTTTTTGGTCTGGGCAACACTGGGTTCCTGGATCTGCATTATATCTGCCTTTACAAGAAGGAGGACAAGCTCTAATTGATATAAGAAGCAGGATTATGACTTTTAGACTGCAGACTGCACAAAGAATATTGTATGAAGAGGATCTGGGATGGATTCGTGTCGCTTGTGCTATTTTAAGGACAGCATCTGGTCTTGGATATGAGAAACAATTGTTTTTATTGAGACTTAAAGAACTGGACCTAAGTAATTTAACCCTGTATTATCAGTCGATGCTGAAAGCTTGGCTTGATAACTTCAATGTCAACCGAGATCTTTCAAAACCAAAGGAGTGGATTATGGGGGAGCCATTGTTTTATAACCCACTGATACAAACGAGAACTCTGTCATCAGGAAGCTTGATGAACTGCCTGGCGGGAGCTGGACTCAAAAGGATAGGAGATCTGAGAGGCCTTCACGGATGGAAAACGGCTGCAGCACTACAGGGTGAAACGGGTGTTCGATCTCTCCGTCTTCTGCAGCAGGTGTTGGAGGAGGTGCAGAGAGCGTTGCCTGGGACCTGCAGGGAGGCACTAGAAGCTCAACCAGATCAAGATTGGAGGAGAAACTATCAGTTCCCATCTATTAGTGTATCTGCAGCAGCAAATGAAAACTATGAAGATGCTGACACATTATTAACTTTTAAGACTCCGGAGTTGGGACAGTTTCGTGAAGCAAGTAAAAAAGCAATCTACTTTACTTGTGTTAAAGTTGCCCATCAGACTGTTTTAAAACGAGTACGAGCAGGGAGGTGGACAGAATTGTTTGGACCAGACTTTAAAGGATCCTGGAGGTCTCTGTACAAACCTCCCATTGAGAAGCGTACAGCAGACCTACAGTGGAGACTTATTCATGGTGCTATAGCTACAAACAGACACGTGGCACACCTGAATCCAGCCGTGGGTAAAGAATGTCTTTTTTGTGGGATTGAAGAGACAGTTGACCACCTATTTATTTATTGTGTGAGGTTAGGTAGTCTTTTTATTGTTTTAAAAAGTTTGTTTGAAGGTTTTGGTAAGGATTTTTCCAATCAGTTTTTTATAAGTGGTCCCAGATATACATTTCAGGAGAGAAGAAAAATATGTATATTAAATTTTTTGATGGGTATGGCCAAAATGGCAATTTGGAAAACTAGAAAAAATAAGCTATTGGGTATAGGTACAATAGATGCAGAAAATGCTTTTAAAGGCATGGTGACTGCTAGAATTAAAATTGAATATACATATTTTAAATTGATTAATGATATTCAAAGGTTCGCCGAAATATGGTCTGTGGAAGGAGTTTTGTGTGAGGTTTTGGATGATATGTTGGTTTTCAATTTAAAAAAAAAAAAAAAAAAAAAAAAAAAAGAGAAAGTTTGAAGTATAAATGTGTATTTATTTTTTTATGTGTATTTATTTTTGTATTGTATTTATTGAGTTTTTGGATTATATGATCAGATAAGGAATCTGGTCTTTGGAAAAAGTTAAAGTTATAATAAAGTCATGTTTAAGCCTCTCTCTCCCTCTCTCTCTCTCTCTCTCTCTCTTTACCTCTCTACCTCTCTCTCTCTCTCCCTCTCTCTCTCTCTTTACCTCTCTACCTCTCTCTCTCTCTCCCTCTCTCTCTCTCTCCCTCTCTCTCTCTCTTTACCTCTCTACCTCTCTCTCTCTCAATTCAATTCAATTCAATTCAAAATTGCTTTATTGGCATGACTGTACACAATACAATATTGCCAAAGCTTGGAATACATATAATAATTATAGACACATCAAAATAATAACATATTATAACATAACTTAAATGTAAATGTACAAATTAAATTAATTGTACAAATGAACAGTGTGACTAATTACATAGTGTGAACATTTCATACCACAGTGTTTTAACATATGCACACACATACAGACATTACTGAGGTTCACTGTGGTGGACAGTAGGGAAACACACTGAGGTCAGACACACACACACACACACACACACGTTCACCTGCTGTCTCTCAGGCTGTGGCACACACACACGTATCTGGCAGCCAGTGCTGCGGTGTGTCCCTCTCCTAATATGATCTTGACCTGTTCTACTTCAGTCATGGCTGTAAAGTTCTGTATTGTGTGAGTGAGTTTGCTGAAGTAGAGGTCTCTGACTGAACTGTATTTGTGACAGTGAAGGAGGAAGTGCGTCTCAGTCTCGATCTCTCCTGTCCTACACTGAACACACACTCTCTGCTCTCGGGGTAACCAGCTCTTTCTGTGTCTGCCGGTCTCGATGGCGAGACTGTGTTCACTCAGCCTGTACTTGCTCAGGATCCGTCTCTGCTTTGTGTCTCTCACACTCTGGAGATATTCTTCCAGTTCATAATTTGATTTCAGAGTTCGATAGAATTGTAATTTACTTTGTGTTTTGGTTTCCTGATCCCAATGTTCCAGATATGTGTGTTTAGATTGTTTGATGATTTGGTTTATTCTGATGTGTGTGAGAGAAGCAGTGCTGGTCTGAGACTGGTCAGTGTTAGTAGAGTTAGTCGGGTTAGTGAGTCTCAGAACCAGCTGACTGAGGGAACTCTTTTCGGGGTTCAGTTCTTGGGTTTGTAGTGCTTTAAAATGTAGCGATTCTGTGGGACTTGATTTTAGATGCATCCAGAATTTGAGGGATCTTTTTTGCATATTGACAATCAATGGGAATCGGCCTAATTCTGCCCTGCATGCATTATTGGGTGTTTTCCTTTGTAATTTTAATATCATTTTGCAGAATTCTGTGTGTAGGGCTTCTGTTGGATGTCTGTCCCATCTAGTGTAGCTCTGATCACTGAGTGGACCCCAAACCTCACTTCCATACAGCGCAATGGGCTGAATAACACTATCAAAGATTTTACACCAGATTGGGATCGGTAATTCAATGTTTTGGAATTTTTTCTTAATTGCATATAGAGCTCTTCGAGCTTTATCTCTGAGCGCATTCACTGCCACACTGAAGCTCCCCGATGCAGTGATGACCAGGCCGAGGTAAGTGTACTGCATCGTGTGCTCTAGGCCGGTGCTGCCTAGACTGAACTGGTATCTGTGTTCCTGACATCTGGGCTTCTTCTGGAAGACCATAATGTTGGTCTTTGTGAGGTTGACTGCCAGGGCCCAGTTCTGGCAGTAGTTCTCCAGCAGGTCCAGGTGCTGCTGTAGTCCCTGTGCGGTGGGTGACAGCAGCACCAGGTCGTCTGCGTACAGTAACAGCTTAATGCTTCTGTCCTGTAGAGTGAGTCCAGGGCCCGTAGACTGTTCCAACTGCACCGCTAGTTCATTAATGTAGATGTTGAACAGCGTTGGACTCAGGCTACAGCCCTGCCGCACTCTCTCTCTCTCTCTCTCTCTCTCTCTTTACCTCTCTACCTCTCTCTCTCTCTCCCTCTCTCTCTCTCTCTCTTTACCTCTCTACCTCTCTACCTCTCTCTCTCTCTCTCTCTCTCTCTCTCTCTCTCTCTCCTGCCACCTGCTGTTAGATCTAACACACACCATATCAAACACCCAAATCTCTCTACAAAACACTGTCTAAAATGAGCAATCTCTTATACACACTATAGTGTTAAAAAGTGTGTTACAAAAGATAAAATTTCAAATTGCTGTTCTTTTGAACTTTCTATTCATCAAATAATCCTGGAAAAAAAGTATCACAGTTTCCACAGAAATATGAATATTGATAATAATATTGAGCATCAGATCATCATATTACACTGATTTCTGGAGGATCATGTGACACTGAAGACTGGAGTAATGATGCTGAACATTCAGATTTGATCACAGGAATAAATTACACTTTACTATATATTCACATATAAAACTGCTATTTTAAATTCACAATATTTTACAGTAGTTTTGATCAAATAAACATCAGATCTTATGGAGGGTAGTGTATATACATATAAAACAGGATTGCTAGTGGTGCAGAAATGACACACACACACACACACACACACACACACACACACAGCACGTTTAAAAATCCCCAAGAGATAGAAAGCAAAGTGCTCTCAGGTGACCCACCATTTCCCAGCATTCACCGGTACGAGAATGAATCATTAGCACAGCAGAACACAGACAGCCTGTGTAATCCTGAACACACCGATCTAAACCTGTGTTTAGCCACGGCTGTCAACCAGCAATAAATGCGTACATGTGTGTGTGACCCTGGAGCACAAACCCACCCTGGAGCCGCACGGGTATATCTGTGGCAATAGCAACTATACATTGTATGGGTCAAAATTATCAATTTTTCTTTTATGCCAAAATCATGAGGATATTAAGATCATGTTCCATGAAGATATTTAGTAAATGTCCTACCGTAAATATATAAAACATGTATTTTTGTGAGTGAATGCAGCACAATCGTGAACATAAATGCACAACTTTGAAGAAGATTTTCTCAATGTTTACATTTTTTTGCTCCTCAGATTCCAGATTTTCAATAGTTGTGTCTCGACCAAATATTGTCCTATCCTAACAAACCACACATCAATGGAGAGATTATTTATTCAGCTTTCAGATAAAAAAATTACCCATGTGACTGGTTTTGTGGTCATATTTTGATTAAGAACCACCGACTCAGACAGAAAGACACCATCGGACTAACATGTCAATTTAACAGTTTAAAGTTACAATATTTGCTACATCAAAATGGTTTTGCTAATTTCAGCATAAACTGCGATGTGGACCAGACTTTATATTTATCAGTCTCGGACTTTAACAGAAACAGAAAGAGAGAGAGTGTGTGTGTGTGTGTGTGTGTGTGTGTGTGTGTGTGTGTGTGTGTGTGTGTGTGTGTGGTAAGTGAGACAGTGTTTAACTTTGTTGTCTCGCCGTCGGACAGTCAAAGCCAAAATCAATTGTGAACATCAACCGCCTGACTATCAGTTTACACACACACACACACACACACACACACACACACACGTTTACTTAGCTATCGAAATGGGGACATTCCATAGACGTAATTGTTTTTATACTGTACAAACTGTATATTCTGTCTCCCTAAACCTACCCATCACACATACACACACCAACCCTAGAATTTACATAAACCCCGCCCCCAGAACACGATTTATAGATTATCATGATATATGCTAATCAGTGACTAGAAGATAACTACACATAATCTGCATAAATTCATCAACTAACCGTTCAGAAATGTCCTGTTCTTCTACATGTTGTCACTTCTTCTTGAGTCTCTCCATCATTGTCTGACTCCGGTTTGAACATAAAAGGCTAAAAAGTGTTTGAAATGTTCAGTGTGTGTGTGTGTGTGTGTGAGGTAAAAGGACACGAGCTGTTGAAGCTCCGCCCCCTGTGCCGGGAGCAGCAGCTCATTTGCATTTAAAGGGACAGACACAAAACGGTGTGTTTTTGCTCACCCTCAAAAAGTGACGATTTTAACATGATATATAAAAATATCTGTGGGGTATTTAGAGCTAAAACTTCACACACACACTCTGGGGACATCAGAGACTTACTTTACATCTTGCGAAAAGGGCGTAGTTCTTCACACTAAGAGAGAAAAAAATCACTGAAAGATTCTTTGGGAAACCTAAAACTTTTGAAACGTTTATTTCTAAGAGTTTCCATGAATGTTAAATGTTCTTCGTGGAACTTCCATGTTAAAAATAATCCGGACAGAATTCAGCAACTCGTGAAATGAGCTTGAAAGCATCTTTGTTCACACACTCCGCGACACTAATGAACTGATTTACAAAAGCCGAGTGAAAAAAACACACACACACTAACCCTACCCCTACCCATCACACACACCGACCCCTAAACCTACCCATCATCCAACACACACACACACACACACACACACACACACACACACACACACACACACACTAACCCTACCCCTACCCCTACCCATCACACACACCGACCCCTAAACCTACCCATCATCCAACACACACACACACACACACACACACACACACACTCACACACACACACACACTAACCCTACCCCTACCCATCACACACACCGACCCCTAAACCTACCCATCATCCAACACACACACACACACACACACACACTAACCCTACCCCTACCCATCACACACATCGACCCCTAAACCTACCCATCATCCAACACACACACACACACACACTAACCCTACCCCTAAACCTACCCATCATCCATCACACACACACACACACACTAACCCTACCCCTAAACCTACCCATCATCCATCACACACACACACACACACACTAACCCTACCCCTAAACCTACCCATCATCCATCACACACACACACACACACACACACACACACACACACTAACCCTACCCCTAAACCTACCCATCATCCATCACACACACACACACACACACTAACCCTACCCCTTAACCTACCCATCATCCATCACACACACACACACACACACACACTAACCCTACCCCTAAACCTACCCATCACACACACACACACACACACACACACACACACACACACACACACTAACCCTAAACCTACCCCTCACACACACACACTAACCCGACCCCTAAACCTACCCATCTCTCTCTCACACACACACACACACACACACACACACACACACACACACACACACACACTAACCCTACCCCTAAACCTACCCATCACACACACACACACACACTAACCCTACCCCTAAACCTACCCATCACACAGACACACACACACACACACTAACCCTACCCCTAAACCTACCCATCACACACACACTAACCCTACCCATCACACACACACACACACACTAACCCTACCCCTAAACCTACCCATCACACTCTCTCTCACACACACACACACACACACACACACACACACACACACTCTAAACCTACTCATCACACACAATTTGTTTGCATGCTTGATATTTTACACTTAATCAAACATTTTTGCGTGTGACTTGCACTCTTAAAAATAAAAGGCTTGTTTTTCACAGCGATGCCATAAGAATAATGTGTGTTCCCTTCCAGTAACACCGCTCTAGAAGAACCTTCCTTCAGTATAAACAACCGCCTGAGCGACGCATGTTAAAGGCTCCTCACAGAACCACCGACTCCAGTGCAGAACTTGAGTTTGTAAGTGTGTGTATATGGGTTTCGGGGCCGCTGTGTTTACCTCACACACCAACAGCGACATACATCGCATTTAAACGGACACTGATGACCCAAATGCATTCATTAGGCCTGAATATATGGGCCACACACACACACACACACACACACACACACAGGTGTTATTTAATGCTACGGCACATCTTGACCCTCACGCCGAGCTGAAAATCCTACTTTTGTTCCCGGTCAAAAATGTCTTGTTAATGTATTCAATGTTTTTATCAACTTGTTCACGTTCAATTAGCACAGGCTCTTCGTTAAGGCCTCATGATCTCGGGTTCACCTCTAAAAGTGCATGAGGCTTTGGCGCATTCCGAACGGTTCCGTAAACGTCGAAGATTCCAATGTGGAACCATCGATTCCAATGTGATTCAGAAGGGAATGTTCCTCCGGAGCGTTTGGGTGCAGTAAAGTGAGCGCGCGACGCTACACGTCCTGAATGTTGATGACTGCTTCATCTTTAACACACACACACACACACACACTTATACCATACACTGATGTTTACAAGCACAGCTTCTGCTGCTCATACACACCCTAACGCTTACAAAAACACCGCGTATGATGATGCAGACAGGTGTTTCATCATGTAAAGAACTCACACACACACACACACACATGCAGAAGGAGGAAGAACACCCGAACCCCATGTTTAGAGGCTTTTCTGCTGCATCAGGATGTTTGGCACTGAAAGCATTTGCAGATACATCACACACACACACACACATGCTTGGCATCTGATAAGCATCACACATGAACACACACACACACACACACACCCCACCCAGACCCCGTCAGGACAGCAGACCTGAGTACCGCAGTCTACACACACACTTACAGACATGCACACCCACACACACACACACACACACACACACACATGACGTCAGTCGCTCACCGGCGCTCTTGTCTTTGCTCTCCATCTCCCGTTGCGCTGCTGCTGTCGGTCACGGAGGATGAAGATGCTGAAGAAGAAGAAGAAGAAGATGATGATGAGGAAGACTGCGTCGGTCCTGGCTCGCGCTACAGCGGCGCACGGGGGCGCGACTCTCACGTGAGAGCAGCTGTCAATCACTTCACGCGCGGTCCCGGTGCTGCTGAGTGGAGGCGACGGCTGAATCGCGGGTGTGGCGGACGGTGTTTGTTGATGATGCGTGAGCGTGCGTGTGACCGGTGCTCGTTCCGCGCGCCGTTAACGGGAGCTGCCGCAAGCTCCGCCGCTATCAGACACACGGGCGTGACGTCACAGCAGGTGTCATGTGACACCTCATATTAACGGAGCCTTGCCCAGCTTTCAACTGTGCTTTTGTTTTTTCTCTCATGATAAATCGTATTGTATGGAATAATACTTAATTAATCTGCTTCTTTTAGGTACATTTAGTATTCATAAATGTAAATTTGAAGGAAACCACCCTTTGTTTTTACTTTAAAGATCAGAAATTTAACAATAGCCTCCCTAAACACAATATGGGTTTGAAAAATAAGAAAGCTGCAAAGTGTGTTTCAATCGGTAAACATTTTCACATTTTTGTTTAACTTTTAAGTTTGTAGCCTAACTGTTTCTTTATATATTTGTCTTTTTGTTTGTTTGTTTGTCAAGACTGTAGTTGTAATTCTTTAAAATCAATAAAATAAAATAAACAGAGCCTGATGTGATCCTCCTTACCATGGTACAGTGATGCTATCCGCAGATATGATCATATAATATAATAATATACAATGATATCTCATTTTCAATCGATTTACTGAATCATTTTTGTTTGTTTTTACAAGCTATTTTGAGTGTAGTGTGTTTTTTACTTTGTCTGAGAATGGATTATTAAGAGACACATTTAAAATTAAAATTATATTTCGTGTAGAAACAAAAAGTAAATTTAACAAGTTAACAAAGAAATGGCAAGTATAGGCTAACAATGAGTTAAACATGAGATTTTGAAGAAGAAAGACTGGAATACAATTTTTTTTTTTTTTTACAAAAAAAACTCCAAACAATTTGTTTTGTTTACAACTAAGAAAATAAAAAGCACCAATATAACAAAAAAATATATATAAGCCATAAAACAGCCTAAAATAATTGGTTCATAAAAACAGGGGAAAACATTAGTTTTTACATTGTCAATGGGTTTATTAAATAATTGTCGACATTAATGTTTTTTTTTTAATTATTATTATAATAAAAAGAATTAAGCAATAATATCTTCAGTAAAGTCAATAAAACCTATAAAATAAGTAAATTAGATCCATAAAAACAGCAACAACAAAAACGTAGGTCCATAAAAACAGCATAAACAGAAATGAAACATTTCTGTTCTTTTTATATATATTTTTTATTAAGGGTGTGTTATGTTTTTTAATGAGAATTGATAATAAAAAGTAAAATCCACTGAAAGGTTATGGCATAAATACATGAAAAAACACTTTTTAATAAAAAAAATATCAGTTGAAAATAAATGTATTACAATAAAATACTTTGCGGAATTTTTTTTGACAATACACAAAATACATGTGAAAAATGGGCCATTCAGTGAAGTATCACGGCTGAAATTGATTTATTCTGAATGCAAAGAACATTTTGGTCTGTAAAACTGCTAATAAACTTCTGTTTTTATTTCACCATCTAACACC
Source organism: Phoxinus phoxinus (assembly GCF_949152265.1). Lineage (NCBI taxonomy): Eukaryota > Metazoa > Chordata > Actinopteri > Cypriniformes > Leuciscidae > Phoxinus > Phoxinus phoxinus. The sequence goes on from NC_136879.1 coordinate 41,956,065, forward strand.
AACTTTTCAAACAGATGCGGTTTAAGGTCATTTATTTCTGTCTCGGTTACACTACAACCTACTTGTGGTGAATACCACTAGATAAATCACATGTGAAAACTGTGGGAACTTTTCCTGATAAATAGCAAGGAGTACGGATGGCCAATATGACCAAGTAATTTAACAAAATATGTGACCCTGGATCACATTTTTTCAAATTGAGATTTTTACATCACATGAAAGTTGAAGAAAAGATAATTCCATTGATGTGTGGTTTGTTAGGATAGGACAATATTTGGTCGAGACACAACTATTGAAAATCTGGAATCTGAGGAGCAAAAAAATGTAAACATTGAGAAAATCTCCTTTAAAGTTGTGCATTTATGTTCACGATTGTGCTGCATTCACTCACAAAAATACATGTTTTATGTACACTGGTTGACGATCACACGTTGATCTGATTGGTTGCAAGGTAGTTTGTGACGTCAGAAACACCGGCGATTTCAGTTTTGAGACTGTCTTTGGTTTACTGCAGTTTTAAGGAGAAAATATATTTTTATAAACTTAATTTTTCACCACAGATGGACTTTAAACTTTGAAAATAACAAAGTGAATCAGTCAGTGTCAGATCTGAAATGACCTTTCAACAAACTTCTCACACACACACACACACACACACACACACTCAACGCAGGTGGGCAGACGGGTGCTGAGACGACAAGACACCAAAATAACTCACACAGTCGTATATAAAACTGAGCTGGATTATTTTAGTATTCAGCTGCTTAAGCAAAACTGAAACTCCATGCGCCTTCCTCGGGTCAGCAAGATACAAGAACAGCTCTCAGCATTTACACACACACACACACACACACACTCCATCATCCCGAGCCACACTTCTATTGTACTGGTAAACTTCTCAGCATTTACCTTTCGTAAAGTCTGTGCACCTGTCCTCGAGAAGCAGGACTGAGCTCCTGGAGGAAAACCTCCATGCAAATGTTTCTCGTGCGGCGTCAGTGCTTTTCATACAGTAGTAAAAGAGCATTTCGCTGACGGACGGCATGTGGGCTATGATGTTCTCTAGTTACTGAGGAATAAAGCAATAATACGGCTTCAAGGGGCTTATTGCTTTTATAAAACGGTTACTCCATAAAAATATTAATTTTAATATTAATTTTATTCATAAAAGCAACAAAAAATATAACACATGTATTCCTCCGCCAAGCAATGTAGTTCCAAAGAGGTTGCTAAGCAACACATGCAGCAACAAAGAATCACAAACGGCAGTTGCGCAATAATACTAATGTAATGCGGTCACAAGTGTGTGTTTGTGGAGTAATTTACAACGGCTTCGAACGCGGCTCAACCAATCAGAATCAAGGGCCGGAACTATACGTTTTATAAAGTGTATTTTTTCGACAGGCTAGAGATGGAGCGCTAATTTTTACGATTATACAGCCAATTTGGAAAAGAAATGACATGTGAAGGATGCACATGTTTTAAATGGTTACATGCAACTTTGATGTCATTCTTGCAGGCCAATTTTGCGTAAAAATGTACCACCTTTTGGCAGAATGAGAAAGAAAAATCACAGTTGTTATTGTGGTCCATTCATATATACATTCAACATACACATAGCCTACTGTTTAAAAGTTTGGGGTGAGTGAATAATAACATACTTTTATAATTTATTCATCACGTACACATTAAATTAGTTAAAAGTGACAGTAAAGACATTTATGATGTTACAAAAGATTATATCTCAAATAAATGCTGTTCTTTGGAACTTTCTATTCATGAAGAATCCAGGAAAATGAAATGTATCCGTTTCCACAGAAATATGAACGGTTTTAAACACTGATAATAATCATAAATGTTTCTTGAGCATCAAATCATCATATTATACTGATTTCTGAAGGGTCATGTGACACTGAAGACTGGAGGAATGATGCTGAAAATGCAGCTTTGATCACAGGAATAAATTACATTTTAACATATATTCACATAGAAAACAGTTATTTTAAATTGTAATAATATTTCACTGTTTGTACTGTATTTTTGAACAAATAAACAGAGCCTTGGTGAGACATTTCAAAATCTTACCGACCTCAAACTTTGCAAAATTCCTATAATGAAAAAAAAAAAAAAAAAAAAAATTATATATATATATATATATATATATATATATTTTTTTTTTTTTTTTTTTTTTTAGGTGACTGTGGATATGCAAAACAGAATAATCAAGATCTTTCTCACACATCTGTATTTCTGTACAGCTTTATTTAGCAAACACAAGTTGAAAATGCAATGCAACACCGATCCAGAGCAGATATTTTATTTTGCTGAGGTGTCCATAAACCCGCTGGCAAATCAGAGATATTTATCAAGCATTAGTCTAAACAACATGTACATACAACTCTCATGAACATCGGTCTAATGACGACAGCTATAATACATCAACATGTTCTTTTCTGTTCTGATATGTCCTGATATTCAGATATAAAGAGAAACACGCGGTCGGGGTTTGAAAAAGAGTCTTTAGTCTCTTAATCGGATTAAAAACACCCCATTGGTTGATTTCAGTGATAAGGCATTACGATTGGTCCCTGTAGAGCTTCAAGATTCACGTTTGGTCTGTTATGATCGGTCCCTCCTACCAGTTACATGCAAAGATATGCATGTGTCAATAATTAAATGAGTGCACATCACATGATTGGTTGATGCTGATAATCAGCTGGTCTAACTGGGAGAAGTGGGCGGGGTTAATTACAGCAGTATGTACACAGTTACAACACATAATGATCAAAATACTCAAATAATAATAAAAAATATTAATGCACCCATCATGTTTAGCAGCATATATATATATAATTTAAAAAAAATTAAGAGGTGAATCTCATGAAACCAATTCTCATTAATGCAATGCAAATATTATTTGAAGAATGATTTTTTTAAATCACTGTATTACAGTAATTATAATCTAATAAGAATTTAAAAAGGGGGTTTAAAATGTGTTTAAATGTCATGAATGGAAACCATCTTCTAAAATAAGCTTTATTTTCTTCATGCCAAAATTAAAAATGCTTATATTTTTGCGGTTGTAAAATGTTTTCATGAGATTCACTCAAAGAGATTTTGCTTTAAAAGAAACAAACATCCATCATTACAGGGAGTGTGTTTCTGTGCATTGTTGCTTTTTTTGGGGGAGTCTTAGTGTGCAGTTTGTGAGAGTAAAAGTTCAGCCAGTGTGTTTGTGAAAACGATGGTGTCTAGAATAGTGTGTTTACAGTATAATGTTACAGTGTACTTACAAGTAAAGCGTATAAACACATTTAGTCTAATTGCACTTCTGAGTGGAGTTATGGGTTTCCTGTTTTCCACATGAGCCATGCACAAACCGTCCTCCCCCCCCCCACATCCTTCCATAAATCTCCCGTTCTCTCGCTCTCTCTCCTTCCCGTAAAAACTGGGCGTCTGTAACGGGGAGGAACAGATATGTGAACACGACTTCAACTGGCAGCAGTGAAACAGGATCATGTCATATTTAGAGTCTGACGCGTTTAACATCTCTGTGCAAAACACACAGCTTTCTGCTTCCGGAACGCATTAAAAACATAAAGCAGTCAGCGTCCAATCAGATCAAGGGGTGTGGCTTTAGAAGAATTTGTCATCGATGCAAAGTGTATGTCATCTGTAGGCGGCGTCCAATCAGATCAATGGGCGTGGCTTACGAAGAATGTCACCAATGCAAAAGTGAGATTGTCTGCAGTCAGTGACCAATCAGATTAGGGGGCGTGGCTTCAGATTAATTTATCTATGCGAGGGTGAGGTTGCATGACGTTGTCTGCAGTCAGCAGCCAATCAGATTTGTGGGTGTGGCTTCAGAAGAATTAGTCACTGGTCATCTGCAGTCAGCATCCAACCAGATAAGTGGGTGTGGCTTCAGAAGAATTTCACCAATGCAAAAGTGAGATTGTCTGCAGTCAGTGACCAATCAGATCAGGGGGGCGTGGCTTCAGAAGAATCTCACCAATGCAAAAGTGAGATTGTCTGCAGTCAGTGACCAATCAGATCAGGGGGCGTGGCTTCAGATTAATTTATCTATGCGAGGGTGAGGTTGCATGATGTTGTCTGCAGTCAGCAGCTGATCAGATTTGTAGGTGTGGCTTCAGAAGAATTAGTCACTGGTCATCTGCAGTCAGCATCCAATCAGATAAGTGGGTGTGGCTTCAGAAGAATCTCACCAATGCAAAAGTGAGGTTGTCTGCAGTCAGTGACCATTCAGATTTGTGGGTGTGGCTTCAGAAGAATTGGATGTGAAGTCAGCAGCCAATCAGATCAGTAGGTGTGGCTTCAGATGAATTTATCATCTATACGAGGGTGAGGTTGCATGACGTTTGTCTGCAGTCCGCAGCCAATCAGATTTGTGGGTGTGGCTTCAGAAGAATGTCACCGATGCGAAAGTGAGGTCATCTGCAGTCAACGTCCAATCAAATCAGTGGGCGTGGCTTCAGAAGAACTTATCATCAATGCGAAAGTGAGGTCGTGTGACGTCGTCCGGGTTGATGAAGACGGAGATGGACTTCCCAGGATTCTCTGTGACCAGTTGCTGGAGTTTCTTCGCGAGCCGGTCGTCCGGTTGCTGATCGCCTCCCGGGTCCGACAGCGGCGACGGCAGGTTCGAGCTTCCGCCGCGCCATTGAAGCTCAAGCGTGAGCCGCGAGGCAGCTTTAGCGTGTTCGATTGCGCTCCGCAAGTGCTCCACGGGGTCGGAGCGCACAGATGATAACTTGCGCGCATGTAGCATAGCAGTGTCGTCGCTGAGGTGCTCTAGCATGTTGCATTGAGGGATGAAGTAATTCGGGCAGGTCTTATTAACCAAGCAATGCTGCAAGTCGTCGATTAAACCTAGCAAGAAGTGCGCGGCATAGTCTTCCTGCGCCAGGTACGTGTGCGGCAGGCGATCGCAGGACCAAAGCATTAGCGAGCGCAGGTGGTACGGGCTGATGGCTTTGGGTCGAGACAGCAGCTTAATAATCAAAGCTTTGCAAGCTTGGTACGCCTGCATCAGACTCGCGGAAATGCACTTCTTCAGCTGCACCTCGCTACGCGCAAACGACAAACGCCATTCGTTTTCCTTCTGGCCTGTAGAAGAGCACGCGGGCAACAAATAAAACCCGCTTATCACTTCCTCCTCTGTGATTTTCCCATCCCAAAAATGGTTTTCCATCAGCCAGCTTTGGGCCACCGCGGGCCAACCCTTGAACGAAACCACTGGCACCACGTCGTATAGCATACGACTGCCTCCGACGCCCAAGATGATGGAGATAACCGTCGAGTTGCGCTCGACTTTCTCGACCCGAGGAACGCCACGCTGCGGCTTCTTCTGAATCTCCGCCAAAACCAAACTAATGGATTCGTAGAACCAATCGGCCACCAGCGTGGGCGAGAAAAAGTAGTTGGTTGCGCCGTTAGCGTGGTCGACCACAGTGCAACAGTCCTTCCACTTGTTTATGGTTCCCTCGTCAAACAGTCGCAGGCTGAGCCAGGAGTGGCAGAGCGCCGAGTGGCGCATGTCTAACGTGACCGGCTGGTTTCGGTCGTGGAGTTTGAGCGCGGGAACCAGCAACGTGAAGTCCATGTCGTAATCCGCTCCCCTCGCGTACACCGTCAACTCGTCCAGATCCATGTCGACCACACCCTCCCTCACCCCGCCGGACAACAGCAGGTACTCATTGGCAACTGGAAGCTTCTGGTCCAACTTCTGCACCATGCCTGAAAACAGGAAATGACATCATTAGAGAGGGACACATTATGTCCTGTCGCAAATGGGAACCTACTCTGCATCACAATGTCCATACGATCACGTCCTAAACAGTGTGTGAGATTAAAATAAGTGTGTCCCAAAGCCTAGTGTGTTGAAAAGAGTGTCTATTCCCGGTGGTTTTTCGAAGCGTGTGGATCCGTGCTCACTATAACAGCTAATATTACCCACAATCCATTGCGCTTTGGAGGAGGAACTACAAACACGAGTAAAAAGTGTTAAAAAACTACAAAAATGGCGGATATGCGCGACTGACGGTGAGAGGTTCAGATAAAGGTTTGTGTGACTAATCAAAGTTTAACCTGATAGAATTATATTTTTGAATGTTATCCGTGTTATATTTAATCTGCAATAACAACGTGGACTTTTATAACGATCCGTTAAAAGCCATTATATTTTAAATGCATCGTTATGCATTAATATGAGTCAAGAGTCAATGCATGAAAGACCAGCGACTGCAGATCAACGTGCTTCTACATTTCTCTCCGATACGGTAGGGAATGAAATTAAATGAAATGGAGTATTTTATCTTTGATAAGATGATTGACAGGCCAGTTTACTGTGATAGGATGATTGACAGGGCAGTTTACTGTGACAAGATGATTGACAGGCCAGTTTACTGTGATAGGATGATTGACAGGCCAGTTTACTGTGATAGGATGATTGACAGGCCAGTTTACTGTGACAGGATGGTTGACAGGCCAGTTTACTGTGACAGGATGGTTGACAGGCCAGTTTACTGTGACAGGATGGTTGACAGGCCAGTTTACTGTGACAGGATGGTTGACAGGCCAGTTTACTGTGACAGGATGGTTGACAGGCCAGTTTACTGTGACAGGATGGTTGACAGGCCAGTTTACTGTGACAGGATGATTGACAGGCCAGTTTACTGTGATAGGATGCGACAGAGAGCAACCGTTAAAGACACAATTGTATGACGTGATAGTTTGTCCCAAAGCTTGTGTACTCTTTTGCTACACACTCCAAAGTATCTACTTTTTCTTCACAAAAAAAAAAAAAAAAAAAAAAAAAAAAAGAGTACACACACATGCGCTGGCCATTGTAAGCCCACAACACTGCAAGTGCACATGAAGTATGCTATTTGGGACAGGGCCTATTGTCATTAGTTTTCTGATGGTCTAATTGTAGTGTGTGAAAACGATGTCTGTAATAGTACAAGTTGGAAACCTTTACTTCTCCCACATCATTGTGATACCATATTAAAACATGGCAGTGACTTTAGATATACACACAACAGTTTAAAATCTCATTTTAAAATAGCTGATGCTAGGAGCTATATTAGGAGGTGACTTAAATCTGCGTTTAATCAGTGAGCCGCTAAAACATAAATATAACTAAATAAGTAATTCAGGGCTCTCAAGTCTCACGCATTGGGCGTGAGACACACGCATTTCAACCCCGGCACACGCTCACACGCCACACCTTGTGTTTCTCACGCTGAGGAGTGAGGGATAACTTGTCCCGCTATACAATTAATGGACGAGGCGCAGGCAAACGGAGGGAAGTTCTCTGCTGAGTTCATAGCATCTATCTCGAGTTATACAGAGTTAAATGCCAGCTTCCAGCCAATCAGAAATTAGAATGTGTTGTTTCCGGGTAAATTACGTGTTCCAGCTCCAAGCACGTTCGTTACTAGGCAACACGCGCAGTCGCACACATACGGAGTGGAAGTTGGAAGAGCAAGATCTGATGAATGCGGTTTGCGGTAGGAAGTAGGAACCTCTTAATTTAAAAAACATTTTTTTATGATTCCTGGACGAAATCTCGAGATCAAAGACAGCTGATGTTGGGGACTATAGCCAAATTCATGCAAAATTATTTTTGATGCAGTCAAAACTCTCCAACTGCTTAATTTAAAGTGGTCATCGGATGCAAAATTCACTTTTATATGGTGTTTGCATATAAATGTGTCTTTGCAGTGTGTGGACACAACCACCATAAAATGAAAAAAATCCACTCACTTTTTTTAATCCTCAAAAAGCCAAAAAGTTGTTGCTCATTATCATTTAAAGAGACATGCACCGAAACGAGTCGCTGTGAACAGAGCTGTTTTTGAGGAGGAAAAAGGGTGTTTTACACAACCATTGAGGAATTTTAACCAAAGTAACTTATGGTACAAACTTTACATGAAGAACCCAAAGAATACCAATTTGTGGAAAATGGGCATCCGATGACCCCTTTAAAGGTGACCGGTTTGAGCAGATTTGGAAGGCTGTCTATGATTGCCAAAATGGTTTTAATTTGCATTTGTGCTGGTCAATTAGGAACAATTGGCAAAATTGAACTGCTAGCAAAAATTGAAGCGAATTTGGTGGGGCCGAAGGGCCACTGATGCAAATTTGGGTGGCTCCTCCCCTAACAGATCTCACTCCAAACTTTTGATAAAACTTGAGAGCCCTGGTAATTACATTTAAATGAATGCAAAGAAGATTGCATATTTCACCTTTATAGAGCGTAACGCGTCATAATCTGAAGACCACGCCCACCGGGGGGAAACAATCCAACCGTCTCCATTGACTGCAGGCTCCTCCTTGTCATTTCTTGCTTCTAACTAAAGACAGAAAAATGCCTAAAAGCTGCAGTGTGACGAGGTGTCCAGCAAACGAGCTAAGAATCCCAGAAATACGTTTTTATAAGCTGTCGACCCCAAAAAACGAGCGTATTGAGGACTTAAAAGTGGATACAGACTAGAATGAATGGGTAAATTGTGGGATCCTGACACTCAGTATGCACTAGAAACACAGTTACGTGTGCAGTGAGTTAAACATTTGGTCACTGGTGAGTCAAATATCCAAATGTCAGTTTTCTATTATATTTCTGTAAGATTAGCGATCCTGTGTCGGTTACGTTCTCCTCCAGCGGCGTACGCTAGTTCTCAGAGTATTACGCTCTATCTCAACTGCCGGATCCACTTTTAAGTCTTTAAACACTAATTTTTTGGGGTCGACAGCTTATAAAAACTTATTTCTGGGATTCTTAGCTTGTTTGCTGGACATCTCGTCACACAGCAGCTTTTAGGCATTTTTCTGTCTTTAGTTAGAAGCAAGAAATGACCAGGAGGAGCCTCTCGCAATGCAGAGTCAATGGAGACGGTTGGATTGTTTCTGTCTCTATTGTAGTGATAAAGGTTTTGCACATGGACACACTTTGGCGTTGCGAGTGTTGGAAACGAATAGTTTCTGTGCTGTAAACAGTTATGTTGCAATTACAGTAATTCTGACGAGACGTGAGCGCAGCATTAGAGGGAATGAAGGGCGTTGTTGCTTAATGGAACAAATAAAGCATAATAAAAGAGGTTAATATTTAATCACAAGACCAACAGAGCAAACGCAATAAAACCTATTCCTACACACACAAACATGATGAACAGATGCTAGAAACAAGACTCCTAAAGAAAATAATCCCCGGTGTCAGATGACGTCACACCTGAGCTCAACCTCATGAACCAGCGAGCGACTCGGGGGCATTAAAATCTGCCGTCGGCAGCAGAAGCAACTCTAGAGAATCTCAGGAAAACGAAAACAAGTTAGTGACTCTGCACGAGTGTGTTTATTTTGGGCCCTGCACATCTGTCACACAACAGTCAGCGAGTTCAACATTCAGCAAAACACATTCAGACATTCATTTTATCACGTTTTCGACTACCAATACAAGTGCAGTAAACTCCGCTAAACATGCAAATGTGATTTGAAGGGGTCATGACATCTTTTTTATTATTATTGTAATATGTTTTTTGAGGTTCACTTACAATTTTGCACACATAAAAAAAAAACATATGTGGAATTATTATTAACTCTGTCTGAAATTGTCTGTTTTTAAGGCGTGGCTCCTTTAAAGGATTAGTTCACTTTAAAAAAAAAAAACTTTTGCTGATAATTTACTCACCCCGATGTCATCCAAGATGTCCATGTCTTTCTTTCTTCAGTGGAAAAGAAATTAAGGTTTTTGATGAACACATTTCTCCATATAATGGACGTCAATGGGCCCCAAACGGTTCAAGGTCCAGATGACAGTGTCAGCGCCGCTTCAACGGGCTTTAAACGACACCAGACGATGAATACGGGTCTTATCTAGCGAAACGCTCGGTCATTTAAAAAATAAATAAAAGTTTAAGTTTTATAAGCACAAACGCTCGCCTTGCTCTGTTCTGTGATGCGCGTTCGTGACGTCATGTGATACGCAGTTACGTTGAAAAGGTCACGCTTGACGAGTCAGTGTTTACAGATGTGCGGAAGGAGGACCATACACACATATTCAAATGTCTTTGTGTCAGTTTATCGTTTAAAATGCCCATTGCGTGTGTATCCTGGTGTTGTAATATTAAAAAGCCTAAAAGAAAATTTTCGTCAGGATAGAAATGTTTTACTTTTCATAGAAGCGTGACCTTCTCAACGTAACTGCGTATTACGTGACGTCACGAACGCGCATCACAGAACAGAGCAAGGCGAGTGTTTGTGCTTATAAAACTTAAACTTTTCTATTTATTTTTTAAATGACCGAGCGTTCCGCTAGATAAGAGCCGTATTCATCGTCTGGTGTCGTTTAAAGCCCGTTGAAGCGGCGCTGACACTGTCATCTGGACCTTGACCCGTTTGGGGCCCATTGACGTCCATTATATGGAGAAATGTGTTCATCAAAAACCTTAATTTCTTTTCCACTGAAGAAAGAAAGACATGGACATCTTGGATGACATCGGGGTGAGTAAATTATCAGCAAAAGTTTTTAAAAGTGAACTAATCCTTTAAGGATTGTCAGTAAATATCCACTGTTATGATTGGCTAATGTCATTGCAAAGGAAACCGTATCAACGACCACTCACTATTGAAAGCATTATCCATATAAAACTGTCATTTACAGACAAACCATTATGAAATCATTTACTTATGGTTTGTGATTCATCTGTCAAGTGTCAACTACACTGTGCCTCATTTATAAAATAAAATGCTCCGAACAAACATAATCCTCAGACAAGATCTGGGACACCATTAAAATAAACCAACTTGTTTCTGACACTGGGATGCCTTCTGAAGTCTGTAAAGAGACGCACACCAGCGGTTTCAACTGGACGATTGCTCTTTCCCTCTTCCATTTGTCCTGTCGTCGACAGACTCAAGCGTGAGATGTCAGAAACTGAACACACATCTGTATACAGTATCGGTGTAGACAGCGCCAGTGATTATAATGACTTTTGTTTGCTTTTGACGTGACGCTCACATCTACTGTAGGCAAATGCCAGCCGTTAAGCGACTGAATGTCAGTGGGTGGGGCCTATTGTACCAGTGGGCGGGGCCTATGGTGTGATGATGTAAAACTATTCAATAATGTCATATTAGGGCCGCGCTTCGTTTTACTCTATATAAAGCGCAAAAGAAACCACGAGCATGCAACGTCATTACGTTTTAAATTACCGTATTTTTCCGGACTATAAGTCGCACTTTTTTTCATAGTTTGGCTGGTCCTGCGACTTATAGTCAGGTGCGACTTATATATCAAAATTAATTCATACTGACTGAGATGAACCAAGAGAAAACATTACCGTCTACAGCCGAGAGAGGGCGCTCTAGTTAGCGGAGTTGTTCAGAAGCGACACCGAGGAAGAACTCAATGGATTGTGGGAAAGAGATCGGGAGCTTGGTGAACTTGCTGACCGGTAACTTGTTGGACTCGCTGGCTAATGTTAATTTAGTCTATTCAGCCTCTCAGGTATATGTTCTTTATGCTATTGTGCAGCTGAATAACTGTTAATGTGTTACTTACTTAATGTGTGCCACGTTACTAGTACGTCATGTGTTAGCTGAGAAGGATTAGCATGCAGGTATGATGTTCATTCTATGCATCAGGAGCAGTTTCTATGTTTCATTAACAGTTATTGTTAGTAATGTGTATTCACCATAGTAACTGTTGTATCCATAACCCAAAAATGGCACTTTATTTTCACTTTGTGTAATTTGGTATATTTTTAAATGACTGTGGTGGCTCATACCAACATTGTTTTAACAAATTACTAGTTTGGGACTGCTATTAAATAGCTTAACCTGATGAGGCCTATGGGCCTATATTCATCAGTATTAGTCATATTCTTACAATTTATGTTTATATTAAGTAAAGGGGGACAGTATTTGTGCGTGTCAACAATTTTTGTGTAAACAAATGTATTATACTAGGCATATATAAAAAAATTCCTAAAAAAGTGTCACAGCTTGATGGCCATGGCCAATTTGTGTCATAATCGTGAAGCCCTATGTCATATGGAAATATATTTGCCCGTGTGACGTCACGGATCCCGCATTTGTCAAAACAACCCATTTCTGGAGCTTGATTAAATAAATGCTTTGTTTATATAAATGAAGAGGACGTTTTAAAGCTAGGGTAGGCAATTTTCTGAGCGGCTAGCAATAGCAAGTTAGCTTTGATAGCATAAGATCCCACCTTCCCTTAAGAGCGTTTCCAAAGCCACGCCTCCTTCAAAACATGAACGTGTACAGCCAGAGCAAACATTGTCATTAGAGACGGTGTCAAACTACCTCATGTCTCAACGCACGTAACATTACTATAAAAATTAACATAAACAATTTAAAGCGCTCTGATCTGCACCAGAGATTTTTGTTTGCGCTGCTCTGTGACTGACGTCTGTCTAATTCTGCATAGCATGAAACACGCTGACGATGTGCAATGTAATGCAATGGAGGTATGGAAACACATACGTAGGAAATCGCATGGAATGATTGGACGAACATTTTACCGTCCTACGCCTTTCACAGAGATATATATATATATACACACACATTTAGACCTTTAACTTAGTGATTGCTATCAGGATGTGTGAGACTTTTAACTAGCATAGCAAAACAAATCTGCCTTTGAGCTCTGAAACTTACAAGATGTTTTAATGGTACAAAGACCTCTTTATATGACAAAATACGAAGGCAAATAAGATTTCTCATGTCATGAGCCCTTTAAAAAAAAGTGCACACTGTCAGTTTTGATTTCATCCTCTCCACGGATCTCTCTCCGGTCTGTGGATTCTGTATGCGAGCGCACGGCTGAGTAAACATGCGCGAGACGGAGCGCCAGCAGAAGTTCAGCTCCGCTTCACTGCATCGCTCTGGGGCTCCTGGATGGCTCGCCACTACGCATCGCTCTGGGGCTCCTGGATGGCTCGCCACTACGGAGATCTTCTGCTTCACTTCTGCTCACTGCCTCCGAGAACTCGACTCTTAAAGCTGCAGTATGTTAGAATGACAACGACTAGTGGTCGAAATAGGTACTGCAGTCCAATTCAAAATATCGGAGATCGTCGAGCTCTGCTCCTCAGACTCGACACACACACGGGTTGCCAGTTTAAGCACACGCAACAAGAACGAGCGCAATGGACAATAAAAATTGGCAACTATCACAGACCAAAACAATAACAAACATTCCAGCCTGGAAACGCACATTTCAAAGTAAAATAACTTCTTGTATTCGTGTTTTTCAGAGAAACAAGTATGTGAACTTAGCAAGTTTCCTCAATATATGCAAAAATATTATGGTATTTTAATGCTTTAGTAGAGTGAAAATGTTACATACACACTGTAAAAAAAAATGCTGCGATTATTTATCACAATTTAAAATCCAAAATTGTTTCAACTTTAAAAAGTATGTGTTCAAAATATTAAGTTTAGTTAACTTTAGTTTAGTTTGGTTAAGTTGGATATTTACCGGTAAGTTTTCTCAACAAATTTTAACTAATCGCAGCCACATTTTTTACAGTGCAGCACCTTTAAATAAACAGCTTTTTTTAAAGCTCAGATTAAAACGTATCCGTTTAGAATAGCTTTTAGTGATTTGATTGTTTGATTTGTTGATTTTATGTTTGATCGGTATGTCTATCTTTTTGCATAGCTTTGTATTTTACTGATTTATGTTGTGCGGTGTCCTTGAATGCCTATAAATAAAAGGTATTAATATTATTAGTAATTTGGTGCTACTTATTAGATTATAAGATTTTAGTTTTAATTTATAACCATTTACAATATGATTTTTATTAATGTATACAATTTTAGCAGGATTTGCATATTTTTTTTATGCATTTATTAGATTTGGCATAAATTGCATTTGAGTTGTATTTGTATTAATTTATTATTTTTTGGGTTTTCACATTTGCTTTACCTCACCAAGTCTTGCATTATTTTTCTTTTACGATAATCAATCATAAAGCAATTGTTTACCCAAAATTAAAATCCCGTCATTATCTACTCGTTCAAAGTGAAGATATACAGACTTAAATTTAAGTCTTTTCAATTTAAATGCGCATTTTTGTTCATTCTGAGGATTGCCTGACCTTCCACTTTAAATGAAAGGAAAAAGAGAAGCGTGAATATTGTGCTAAACATTTCCCTTTATGTTCCACAGAAGAAACCAAGCCATGAAGGTGATGAGTATTGTAATTTTTGGCTGTTCCTTTAACGGGAAGTTCAAGAAGATGAATAATAACAGTGCAAACATGAGGGTGTTGGATCTGCAAACACACCCATCCACTGCACAACACAACACAAACTGAAGCGCGTGACAAAGAGACAGATGCAGTGGAGAAGCGAACTCGCACTTTCCCTTTTAATGCACGTCTCGTTAGTCGTTGTACTTTATGCACGAAGCATTGCTCTTTCTCACCGAGCATGGAGAAGATGAAGTCCTTGGCCGTGTGGATCTCGAGCGCACGCTGGTCGTCATACTCCCGTTGCTCGTGTTTGCTGAATTCCCCGATCAGTCGGTTGAGCTCCTCGATCCTGGTACCGGACCTGAAGTCCAGCTCGGGCGGGTTCGGGACGTGTTTGGTGCTGCTCGGGGTGGCGGTGGGGCTGTTGCCAGCAGAACCAGCCCGGCTGGAGAGCCCAGGCGCCGCCATGTTCGCGAGGAGACGGTGAATCGCACCGGAGCGCACGCGCTGTACTGGCCGTGCACCGGAGGGCGTGAGTGATGATGATGATGATGATGCGCACAGATTTATTTATTTTTTATTTATTTATTTTTTATTCTTATTCTTATTAAATGCTTGAAGAAAAGAAACGGAAAAAAAAATTAACAACAATTATCGTCCTTGTCCAACACGATCTCGTGCCATTTATACGCCAAAAATAGTTTATGATACGCACTTAGAAACGATAAAAATAATAAAACATTAAGAACAATTATCGTCATTGCCATAACATAATACAACAACACTTTCATTTATTTAGCGCTTTTAACAATATAGATTGTTTCAAAGCAGCTTTACAATGATACAATGTACAATGAATAAACACAGCCACTGTTCTTATAGCTTTTAAGTTTTTAAGAACTCAATGGATTCAAAATATATTTTAATTTTAATTTTAAATCTTTAAAAAAGAGCATTGCATTTAGAAAGTCTTGATTGGTGAAGATTTATTTTTTCGCTATTAGACAAAGTGCTAAAACATTGCCTCGGAAAATAAGTCAGTAAAATATAATAAAAGCAAAATGTGAAAAGCTAAATAATAAATTAAGGCAAATATCTGCAAATCTGCCAATAAATAATTAAATGAACAAATAAACAAATGCTTCCACAAATTAATAAAAAAGGCAAATGAATTAAATTAATAATAAAAAAAACCTGTCAAAATAATAAATTCATAAAAAGTTGCAAGGATGCAAAAAATAATTAAATTAATAAACAAACAAACCCTGCCAAAAAGAGAGCAACATAAACAAATTATACCTTGAGAATAAAGTAATTAATAGATAAAAAATCGTAAAATAAAAATAAATGCGCAAACCCTTGCCAAAGTAATAAATTAGTAGCCTACAGTTAAACAAGTAATTAAATGAATAAATAAACAAAGACTGCCACAAATGAGTAAAATACACAATTGTGCAGGCATGCACGTAAATTAATTAATTGCAATAAAATTATAAAATAATTAATTCATAAAAATAATGAATTAATTATTATTTATTCCCCCCCCCCCCACTTATCTCAATTGCAAAAAGTGTCCCAATTTACCAGAATTCAATATATATATATATTTTTTTTTTTTTTTTTTTTTTTTTATAATACAACATTATCTATCTACGCACATATTGAGCGCGTGTGTCAATGACCGTCCTCCTCCAGCAGAGGCCGCTGTGGGTGTGGTCTCGGAACCGGAAGCGGAAGCTGCAGATCCGGAAGCAGCAGTCAGTGGGATCGCAGCAGTGATGATGGCGGTGAGGGTTTCAGTGTTTAAATGGGTTACAGGGGACATCAGCAAAACACACTACCTGACGAACAGGTAACAAACACTCCTTCGACTCTGTGTTTATTTACTGAGCGCCTCAGATCCTCTGTTGTATCCTCCGGCGTGAGCTTAATAAGTGGTTTTCATCAAAACATGCAAGAATGCTTGAGCCATTAATTTAATAATAAACACCGCATAATTATGAACTTGTATTTAAGGTTCGTTCTGTCATGGCGTTTTTACATGTAAACAGAACATGTTTTGATTTATTTAATAACACATGAAATAAAAATGGACTTTATGTCAATAGCCTATAACTTGCTTCAGAAACTAAGTGAGGTAAAAAATATAATTAATGTTGGCAACGATTAATCGCATCCGAAATAAAAGTTTGTGTTTAGTGTGTACTGTGTATAATTATTTTGTATATATAAATACACACACACACACACACACACACACATATATATATATATATATATATATATATATATATATATATATATATATATATATATACACACACACACATAATCGCGATTAATCGCATCCAAAATATTTTTGGAAAGTTTGTTTACAATACATAATGTATATATGTGTGTACTGTGTATAATTTCGTATATATAAATACAAACATATGCATATATATTTAAGATTTTTATAAACTTATATATACAATATGTATAATATCAATTATTTATATATCATACTATGTGTATATACACACACACACACACACACATATATATATATATACACATAGTATGTATATATACATAATTTATATTATATATACATAAGTTAAAAAAAAACTTAAATATATATGCCAATGTTTGTATTTATATATACAAAATTATACACAGTACACACATATACATTATGTAAACAAACTTTCCAAAAATATTTTGGATGCGATTATTGTTGCCCAGCACAAAAAAAAATATATATTTCTACACACAGACATATATATAGGCTATTTTTTTGTATATATATATATATATGTATGTGTGTGTGTGTGTAAATGTGTATATATACACTCTGATTATAATGTTTCACAAGTAAACATCACATTACTGAAAATTAATTCATTAAAAATGTTTTTTTTTCTTTTTTTTTCTCATGGCTATTTGTTTTTATGTTTCCCACATTCCACTCAATGGCCAATCAAATCATTACAAAGGCATTTGAATACTATATTTTATCATGGTTTATCATCTCCAAATAGATTCACTCTCCAGACGCAGCAGAGGTGTGGCTTCCGCAAGATAGCGAAGAAGGGCGAGGTGAAGAAGGGCGTGGCCGAAGAAACAGAGACAATTGAAATCCTACACAAGAAGGATGTGGCTCCGCCCCCAGACATGCCCACCCCGCCCACACACACACCCACACCCACCAGGGCATTTGGCAGACTGGTCAGACCATTTGTCTTCACCATAGGGGTAGGTAAATTTTCTGACACATGATGGGTCTCGTTCATGAAACATTCATTAACAAAATTCTGCATAAATCGTTTAAAAAATACATTAGTATTTGATCTGGATTATGCAGTTATGTAATCTGGATTCTGATCTGGATTATGCAGTTATTTAGGCTAATCTGGATTCTGATCTGGTTTGCGCTGGTATTTAGGCTAATCTGGATTCTGATCTAGTTTGCGCTGGTATTTAATCTGGATTCTGATCTGGTTTGTGCAGTTTTTTAATCTGGATTCTGATCTGGTTTGCGCTGGTATTTAATCTGGATTCTGATCTGGTTTATGCAGTTATTTAATCTGGATTCTGATCTGGTTTATGCAGTTATTTAATCTGGATTCTGATCTAGTTTGCGCTGGTATTTAGTCTGGATTCTGATCCAGTTTGCGCTGGTATTTAATCTGGATTCTGATCCAGTTTGCGCTGGTATTTAATCTGGATTCTGATCTAGTTTGCGCTGGTATTTAATCTGGATTCTGATCTGGTTTGCGCTGGTATTTAATCTGGATTCTGATTTGGTTTATGCAGTTATTTCATCTGGATTCTGATCTAGTTTGCGCTGGTATTTAGTCTGGATTCTGATCTGGTTTATGCAGTTATTTCATCTGGATTCTGATCTAGTTTGCGCTGGTATTTAGTCTGGATTCTGATCTAGTTTGCGCTGGTGTTTAATCTGGATTCTGATCTAGTTTGCGCTGGTATTTAATCTGGATTCTGATCTGGTTTGTGCTGGTATTTAATCTGGATTCTGATCTAGTTTGCGCTGGTATTTAATCTGGATTCTGATCTAGTTTGCGCTGGTATTTAATCTGGATTCTGATCTGGTTTGCGCTGGTATTTAATCTGGATTCTGATCTAGTTTGCGCTGGTATTTAGTCTGGATTCTGATCTAGTTTGCGCTGGTATTTAATCTGGATTCTGATCTAGTTTGCGCTGGTATTTAATCTGGATTCTGATCTGGTTTATGCAGTTATTTCATCTGGATTCTGATCTAGTTTGCGCTGGTATTTAGTCTGGATTCTGATCTGGTTTATGCAGTTATTTAATCTGGATTCTGATCTAGTTTGCGCTGGTATTTAATCTGGATTCTGATCTGGTTTGCGCTGGTATTTAATCTGGATTGTGATCTAGTTTGCGCTGGTATTTAATCTGGATTCTGATCTAGTTTGCGCTGGTATTTAATCTGGATTCTGATCTGGTTTGCGCTGGTATTTAATCTGGATTTTGATCTAGTTTGCGCTGGTATTTAATCTGGATTCTGATCTAGTTTGCGATGGTATTTAATCTGGATTCTGATCTAGTTTGCGCTGGTATTTATTTTGGATTCTGATCTGGTTCGTGCAGTTATTTAATCTGGATTCTGATCTGGTTTGTGCAGTTATTTAATCGGAATTGTGATTTGGTTTACGCAGTTATTTAATCTGGATTCTGATCTAGTTTGCGCTGGTATTTAGTCTGGATTCTGATCTAGTTTGCGCTGGTATTTAATCTAGATTCTGATCTAGTTTGCGCTGGTGTTTAATCTGGATTCTGATCTAGTTTGCGCTGGTATTTAATCTGGATTCTGATCTAGTTTGCGATGGTATTTAATCTGGATTCTGATCTAGTTTGCGCTGGTATTTATTTTGGATTCTGATCTAGTTTGCGCTGGTATTTAATCTAGATTCTGATCTAGTTTGCGCTGGTGTTTAATCTGGATTCTGATCTAGTTTGCGCTGGTATTTAATCTGGATTCTGATCTAGTTTGCGATGGTATTTAATCTGGATTCTGATCTAGTTTGCGCTGGTATTTATTTTGGATTCTGATCTGGTTCGTGCAGTTATTTAATCTGGATTCTGATCTGGTTTGTGCAGTTATTTAATCGGAATTGTGATTTGGTTTACGCAGTTATTTAATCTGGATTCTGATCTAGTTTGCGCTGGTATTTAGTCTGGATTCTGATCTAGTTTGCGCTGGTATTTAATCTAGATTCTGATCTAGTTTGCGCTGGTGTTTAATCTGGATTCTGATCTAGTTTGCGCTGGTATTTAATCTGGATTCTGATCTGGTTTGTGCTGGTATTTAATCTGGATTCTGATTTGGTTTACGCAGTTATTTAATCTGGATTCTGATCTAGTTTGCGCTGGTATTTAGTCTGGATTCTGATCTAGTTTGCGCTGGTATTTAATCTAGATTCTGATCTAGTTTGCGCTGGTGTTTAATCTGGATTCTGATCTAGTTTGCGCTGGTATTTAATCTGGATTCTGATCTGGTTTGTGCTGGTATTTAATCTGGATTCTGATTTGGTTTATGCAGTTATTTCATCTGGATTCTGATCTAGTTTGCGCTGGTATTTAGTCTGGATTCTGATCTAGTTTGCGCTGGTATTTAATCTGGATTCTGATCTAGTTTGCGCTGGTATTTAATCTGTATTCTGATCTAGTTTGCGCTGGTATTTAATCTGGATTCTGATTTGGTTTATGCAGTTATTTCATCTGGATTCTGATCTAGTTTGCGCTGGTATTTAATCTGGATTCTGATCTAGTTTGCGCTGGTATTTAATCTGGATTCTGATCTAGTTTGCGCTGGTATTTAATCTGGATTCTGATCTAGTTTGCGCTGGTATTTAATCTGGATTCTGATCTGGTTTGCGCTGGTATTTAATCTGGATTCTGATCTAGTTTGCGCTGGTATTTAATCTGGATTCTGATCTAGTTTGCGGTGGTATTTAATCTGGATTCTGATCTAGTTTGCGCTGGTATTTAATTTGGATTCTGATCTGGTTCGTGCAGTTATTTAATCTGGATTCTGATCTGGTTTGTGTAGTTATTTAATCGGAATTGTGATTTGGTTTACGCAGTTATTTAATCTGGATTCTGAACTAGTTTGCGCTGGTATTTAATTTGGATTCTGATCTGGTTCGTGCAGTTATTTAATCTGGATTCTGATCTGGTTTGTGCAGTTATTTAATCGGAATTGTGATTTGGTTTACGCAGCTATTCAATCTGGATTATATTATTATACTTTAATTATTCAGTTCAGTGTGACAGTTGATGTATTATGGCGTTTAAATGCCATTTACACAAATACATTTTCCCTGTATTTCATGAAAAAGGTCCAATATGTGTGTGAATTATTATATATATCTATATATATATATTATTTTTTTTTTTTTTTCCCTCTATGTAAGAGAATATCGTAATAACTCCAGCTTAGTTTACAGGTTGTTCATTCGGCGGAGCAGCAATATGGCAGTACGAAAGTTTAAAATCTCGTGTAAAGACTTATTTTGACGATGTCAAAGCGGATTGGCTGGAGAAGATACGGCCTCAGAAACAAGGAGATTTACGCAAACAGGTGTGTGTGTGTATGCATGTTTAATGAAAATGTATGTTTTCTTCTGTGTGTGTTTAACATGTTGTTCTCTGGTATTCTGCAGGTGAATCAGTGGTGGAACAGTTTAAGTGAAGGGCAGAAAACAGTCACAGGTCAGACACAATGAGTGACGCAAACACACACTTTACACAGATGAGCGGTTTAGGTTGTGAAGAACAATGTGTTTAATAACGTGTAATTATTTAATTAAACAGATGCTTTCCATCTATTTCTCTGAGTGCTCTCTCTCAAGATTCAAATAGCTTTATTGGCATGGTGAAATAAATATTTACATTGCCAAAGCATTCATAACACTATACAATAAAATTATTTTATAAAACAATAATAAATAAATAAATTAGAGCTGTGAAACGATTAATCGCATCCAAAATAAAAGTTTGTGTTTACATAATATGTGTGTGTACTTGTATAATTATTTTGTATATATAAATACACACACATGCATGTAGATGTTTAAGAAAAATGTATTATTTATATATCAAATATTTCTATTTATATATAATATAAATTATATAAAAATATATATGCAGTATATAAATGCAAATATTTCTCAAATATCTTGCATGTGTGTGTATTATTTATATATACAAAATAATTATACAAGTACACACACATGTTATGTAAACACAATTATTTTGGATACGATTAATCGTTTCACAGCTTTAAAAAAATACATTTATATATATATAAAAAAACAAAAACATTTTACATTCTCTCTCATTTTTGATTTCACCTTTTGGGGGGAAAAGGGCAACATGTTAATTTTGTTTTTGGAAAAGCGAAAATTGTTATTTATCTGACAAGAAAGGAAAAAATATAAGGTACAGCTGGTCAGGATGTAGTCCAAGTTTTTAAGAGTTTAATAAAAGTAAGAATTAAATTAGATTTTTTATTTGATAAAACTATGAAGAATATAGAGGATTTTGAAAATATATGCAATTATAAAGAAATGTCTCTCTCTCTCTCTCTCTCTCCCCCCCTCTCTCTCTCCCCCTCTCTCTCTCTCTCTCTCTCTCTCTCTCTCTCTCTCTCTCTCTCTCTCTCTCTCTCTCCCCCTCTCTCTCCCTCAGGCATCATTGCAGTGAATGTGTTGGTGTTTTGTTGTTGGAGAGTGCCGTCTCTGCAGATCTTCATGCTCAAGTACTTCACATCTAACCCTGCAGCCAGTGCGTTAAGTCATCCGTTTATCTTTCATAATATTATGGATATCAACAATGAATCTCTTTCAGGGTCACTCCTGTTTGCACTGCATCGAAACGAGGAATTTTGTGTTGGATTGGAAAATAGATAATGCTCTGATTTACACTTTACTCTTTTGTCCTGCATTTTTATTTGATTCACAAAATGATAATGAGTAAAAAATTAGTATAATATAATAATTTGCATTATTATATTTCTAGTACAGTAAACATGCACAATATTGCTAGTAGCATATTTGTGGCTTGTAGAATATCAGCAACTGCAAATCAGGAATATTGTCAATAAAATTATTTTTATTTTTTTTTAAATTTTATTGAAATATAACTGAATTAAAATATAAATATTATATACAAATTTAAACGAAATAAAAATTAGAAATGTTGCCTTGGCAACTAACCAAAATAAGTTTAAGTTGAAGCACTAAAATATTAACTTGAAATAAATTAAAACTAAAATTAAATGATTTAAACCTAAATAGTCATATTTTCAAAAACTAATAAAAAGGACTACATTTAAATGAAAACTGAAAATATAAAAGCTTATTCTATATTAAAATATATCTGAATTATTCTCCTGCACTGATCTAGTTTGATTTATGCAGTTATTTAATCTGGACTCGGATATGGTTTGCGCTGGTATTTAATCTGGATTCTGATCTGGTTTATGCAGTTATTTAATCTAGACTCTGATCTGGTTTATGCAGTTATGTAATCTGGATTCTGATCTGGTTTATGCAGTTATTTAATCTAGACTCTGATCTGGTTTATGCAGTTATGTAATCTGGATTCTGATCTGGTTTATGCAGTTATTTAATCTGGATTCTGATCTGGTTTATGCAGTTATTTATTCTGGATTCTGATCTGGTTTATGCAGTTATTTAATCTGGATTCTGATCTGGTTTATGCAGTTATTTAATCTGGATTCTGATCTGGTGTATGCAGTTATTTATTCTGGATTCTGATCTGGTTTATGCCCAGTTTAATCTGGATTCTGATCTGGTTTATGCAGTTATTTAATCTGGATTCTGATCTGGTTTATGCAGTTATTTAATCTGGATTCTGATCTGGTTTATGCAGTTATTTAATCTGGATTCTGATCTGGTTTATGCAGTTATTTAATCTGGATTCTGATCTGGTTTATGCAGTTATTTATTCTGGATTCTGATCTGATTTATGCCCAGTTTAATCTGGATTCTGATCTGGTTTATGCAGTTATGTAATCTAGATTCTGATCTGGTTTATGCAGTTATGTAATCTGGATTCTGATCTGGTTTATGCAGTTATTTAATCTGGAATCTGATCTGGTTTATGCAGTTATTTATTCTGGATTCTGATCTGGTTTATGCAGTTATTTAATCTGGATTCTGATCTGGTTTATGCAGTTATTTAATCTGGATTCTGATCTGGTTTATGCAGTTATGTAATCTGGATTCTGATCTGGTTTATGCAGTTATTTAATCTGGATTCTGATCTGGTTTATGCAGTTATGTAATCTGGATTCTGATCTGGTTTATGCAGTTATTTAATCTGGATTCTGATCTGGTTTATGCAGTTATTTATTCTGGATTCTGATCTGGTTTATGCAGTTATGTAATCTGGATTCTGATCTGGTTTATGCAGTTATTTAATCTGGATTCTGATCTGGTTTATGCAGTTATGTAATCTGGATTCTGATCTGGTTTATGCAGTTATGTAATCTGGATTCTGATCTGGTTTATGCAGTTATGTAATCTGGATTCTGATCTGGTTTATGCAGTTATTTAATCTGATTTCTGATCTGGTTTATGCAGTTATTTAATCAGGATTCTGATCTGGTTTCAGAGGCGCTGTGTTGGCCAATGCTGCTTTCTACATTCAGCCACTATTCTTTCTTTCACCTGGCGGCCAACATGTACGTGCTGTGGAGTTTCTCTTCAAGCATCATCAACATGATGGGCAAAGAGCAGTTTGTGGCAGTCTACCTCTCCGCAGGTGTGTGTGTGTGTGTGTGTGTGTGTGTGTGTGTGTGTGTGTGTGTGTGTGTGAGAGAGAGAGTGGACTTTAAATTTTTTTTTTGTTAAATGTGATATGTTATGTTATATGTTTATGTCCTCAGGTGTGATTTCTTCGTTTGTCAGTTACTTGGGTAAAACAGGGATGGGTCGGTTTGGTCCATCACTGGGGGCGGTGAGTGTATTTCCTGACGACGTATTTCAAGTATTCATCAGCATGAATGTCGTAAACAAATTGTTGTGTTGTATTGTGTCAGTCAGGGGCCATCATGACCGTCCTAGCAGCCGTTTGCACCAAAATGCCTGAAGCCAAAATGGCCATCATCTTCCTCCCAATGTACACCTTCGCTGCCGGAACCGTGAGTGTGTGTGTGTGTGTGCGCGCGTGTGTGTGTGCGCGTGTGTGTGCATGTGTGTGTGTGTAAGAGCCAAGGTTATTATAGGTTTGCGTTTTTAAATGAGTTTTTATTTTAGTTTTAGGTAGTTTCAATAATGGTTTGTTAGTTTTAGTTTAGTTTTTATTTTGTGAACACATTCTCTTTCTTTTTTATATATTTAGTTTTAGTCTTTGTAATTATAGTTTAGTAGAGTTAACAGAACACTTTCCTTGATTATTATGATTATTCTTTTATGGTTATTTCTATTATTAATCCTTTCAAACATATTATTCTTGTGTCGATCAATTTACTAATTATTATTTTATTTCAGTTAGTTTTTCAGTAACTGTTGTTAGTTTTGTTTAGTTTCAGTTTTTCATTTATGTTGAAATTTCTATTTACCACAATGTTTTTTGACCAGTAGTTTTAGTCTTAGTTTCAGTATTTGTTTAGGAAAATAGCCTTTGTAGGGGCAAGAGTTGTGTTTGTCAGTGATGCTGGGCGTATTCTCATGCTCTTCTCCGGCACACAGGCACTGAAGGCCATCGTGGCCTTGGACGCAGCAGGCTTGATTCTGAGATGGCGTTTCTTCGATCACGCGGCTCATTTAGGTGGAGTTTTCTTCGGCATGTGAGTAACACGTCACTGTCTTGCTGGTGCTATTGCTGCCGTTTATAGCGTTAAAGCAAGTTGCGGTTTTGTTATTGTTAGGTAAATCTATTAAAATTGTTTTCATTATTTGAAATAAAGCTAAAATAACAGTTTCAGATTTTAATTTGCTTTTGATTCAAAACTGGTTTATGCCCAGTTAAATCTGGATTCTGATCTGGTTTATGCTGTTATTTAATCTGGATTCATAACTGGTTTATGCCAAGTTTAATCTGGATTCTGATCTGGTTTATGCCAAGTTTAATCTGGATTCTGATCTGGTTTATGCCCAGTTTAATCTGGATTCATAACTGGTTTATGCCCAGTTTAATCTGGCTTCTGATCTGGTTTATGCAGTTATTTAATCTGGATTCATAACTGGTTTATGCCAAGTTTAATCTGGATTCTGATCTGGTTTATGCCAAGTTTAATCTGGATTCTGATCTGGTTTATGCAGTTATTTAATCTGGATTCATAACTGGTTTATGCCCAGTTTAATCTGGATTCATAACTGGTTTATGTCCAGTTTAATCTGGATTCTGATCTGGTTTATGCAGTTATTTAATCTGGATTCATAACTGATTTATGCAGTTATTTAATCTGGATTCATAACTGGTTTATGCCAAGTTTAATCTGGATTCTGATCTGGTTTATGCCAAGTTTAATCTGGATTCTGATCTGGTTTATGCCCAGTTTAATCTGGATTCATAACTGGTTTATGCCCAGTTTAATCTGGCTTCTGATCTGGTTTATGCAGTTATTTAATCTGGATTCATAACTGGTTTATGCCAAGTTTAATCTGGATTCTGATCTGGTTTATGCCAAGTTTAATCTGGATTCTGATCTGGTTTATGCAGTTATTTAATCTGGATTCATAACTGGTTTATGCCCAGTTTAATCTGGATTCATAACTGGTTTATGTCCAGTTTAATCTGGATTCTGATCTGGTTTATGCAGTTATTTAATCTGGATTCATAACTGATTTATGCAGTTATTTAATCTGGATTCTAATCTGGATTATTTATTAATTGAAAAAATGTTTATACCATTTTTTAATACAGCTTCTTATCTGGGTTATGCAGTTATTAAATCTGGATTCTGATCTGAATTATTCACAGTTAGTCACTCTTTATAAACCAAATGTTAAAAAAATAAGTTGAAAATGATAAATGCTGCATTGGCAATAGAATAAAGTTGAAGTACTAAAATTACTCAAAATATATATAAAAGTATAAATATATATAAAAAATAAAAGGGCAAAAGCACATTTCAAAGTTACTAACATTTAACTCAAATTAAAATAAAGACTGAAATTAGAAAAATAAAAGCTAAATGTAAATATGAATACCATATAGTATATAATACTATTTAGCATATAAATAATAATATTAAAAAAATACTGGCAAATTATTTGTATATATAGTGAAGTCTCAGATCCTCCCCTTTAAAAGTGATGTGTTTTAGTTGACCACTTGATGGCTCTTAACTTGTAAATGTGCTTAACATGTCAATGCGTCTCTCTTTCTCTCTCTAGCTGGTACATACTTTATGGTCACGAGCTTATTTGGAAGAACCGAGAGCCGCTGGTGAAGTTGTGGCATGACTTCAGAACGGGAGGACCGGGAGCTGGCGGCAACGGCTCGATTTAGAGCATTGCATTGTGGGTAGACACTGAGCAGGTGACCTGGAGAGGAACACAAGTTTGAGAAATGGACACACATGTTTATTAAGAGTTTATAAAGGCGAGGTCTGGTTTCAGTTGTCACTGAGTGACGGATGTATTGCGGTGATGTCTTTATGCCCCGCCCCTGCGTTTAAATTTAAATCCAGGTAGCTCCACCCACTTTTCCATGAAAATGCAAATGATCTTGGAGGGGCGGGGCTTCAGCAAGGGTCGTGCGTATTTCAATGACATTGAAACGGACCACTCAACAACACCATGTACAGAAATTTAAATGTTTAAAATAGTCTGTAATTGTCATTTAAAAAATAAAATGATTATTTAAAATTCAATTTTCACTGTCGTCAGAAATTTACCAGGTTCTTCGAGTGTTTGTTTTATTGTGTGTAATATGTTCTACTTAAGTATTGTTTATTTTCTGTGTTTCAGATGAGACTTTGGTCCCTGTTAAGTGTGAATGATTAACCAGGTTTCTCTATAACACACACACACCTGTGGTATACATCTCATCAAACACACACACACACACAGTAGAAACAGTTTCAGTGTTGTTTTCTCGAACCGGTCAAAGTTCAATAACAGTCATGGTATCATAATGGCTCATGATCAATGAGTCTGTTTTCCACTTCCTCGTGTTTTATGAAGTCACTGTATCGCTCGTCTCTTCCCGTTTCCCAGTTATCGCTCGTTAACTTCCGTCACATTGTTCTGATCTTTCACATCCCCGATCACATGTCACTCGTTGTCAGGTTTTTATTTAATTAAGTACACAGTTTGAGTGAGTCAATGTGACTTTGGGGTTAAACATGATCCATGATCATAATGGAAATATATTTAGCAAAAAGAAAAAGCCTAATTAATAAATTAGGCTTTGTTTGGCATTTTCCGTTCAATTATTCAAATAATACTGTTTAAAAATCTGGGATTGGTACGATTTTTTTTTTGTGTGTGGGTGAAAGAATAAATACTTTTTATTTATGCATTAAATAGATCAAAAGTGACCGTAAAGACATTCATAATGTTACAAAAGATTATATTTCAAATAAATACTGTTCTTTTAGAACTTTCTATTCATCAGAGAATCCGAAAAATCACAGTTTCCACAAAAATATGAATATTGATAATCATAAATGTTTCTTGATCATCAGATCATCATATTATACTGATTTCTGAAGGATCATGTGACACTGAAGACTAATGATGCTGAAAATACAGATTTGGTCACAGAAATTTTAACATATATTCACATAGAAAACTGTTATTTTAACTTGTAATGATATTTCACTGTATTTTTGATCAAATAAATTTTGAGCGTAAGAGACTTCCTTCAAAAACATTACAAAACTATACTTGCTAATTGAATTCTCAAGCACTTGAGTGGCATAAACCCTCATGTTGTGTGTGTTCACCATTGATGATGGCGTAGAAAGTGTGTGAAACTAAAGGATCATCTCTAAAGAACGTCACCTGTCCGTCTGCCTTTCCCCAGTTTTCTATTTCGGGGAGTGTTTGATTTTTTCAGGGTTGTTGACCCCTAAAGCCAATATTAACACAGTGACACTCACCCCCATCACTGCTGTCTTACATATAGACTCAAAACCGTGTTCACGAGCCACACTTTCAGAAGAAACAACGTAACAAGCGAATTATTATTGTTTATTAGGTCACACTGAGAGCCAAACAGGTGCGTAACAATCTTCATTTTCATCGAAATAATGATCAGTTCAAGTTTCTGACTGTTATATAATATTAGTAATATTAGAATATGGTGCAAAAGTGCATTTATTTCAGTAATTCAACTTATATAGTTGATATTTTTGAAGCCTTTATTTGTTATAATTTTTATGATTATGGCTTATGAAAACCTTTTCACAATATTCTAATTTTGAATTTGGGGTTATCATAAGCCATAATCATCAAAATTATAGCAAATAAAGGCTTGAAATATCTCACTTTGCATGTAATGAGTCTATATAATATATTAGTTTCACCTTTTAAGTTGAATTACTGAAATAATTGAACTTTTGCACCATATTCTCATTTTTCCAGTTTCACCTGTTTTTCACTTTCAATTAATAAAGACCATAAATACCATTTACAGTGAAATAGAGGTTATTTTATGTGATTATGGACTATAAGGACTCTGTAACATAATTAAATTGAAAGTTTTCTTGGAAAAGCTTTGTATCTTTGCATCTTAACATGTTCCTGACATAGTTAACTAACTCTAAAACCATTAAAAAAAAATGTTTGCATGAAATAACCAAACAAAAATTATTTTTATTTTTTTCTCTACGCACCTTAAAAAAAAAAAATGCATTTTGAGCGCAACAATTTCTCTAGTATATTTGCTTGCAATGACATTTAACTGAAATAAAAAAATTAAAAACCTATTTTATTTCAGCCAGTTTAACTTGATGTACCAAAACTATATGGTAAAGTATCTTAATGACACTAAAATAACACCGGTTCCGATTATGAACGAATAGTTAAATTTTATGGATGTTATTAGATAGATGAATTAATAAGTTAAGCACCACATGATTTGCTTTTATTTCACAAGAGTTTGAGCAGTCATGAATAGAACTGAATCTGAAACTCTTTAGAAATGCCAAAACGTTCTTTAACTCTATTGATAATTCTATTTAGAATCACACCTGAAGTACCTCCTGAGATGGTTCTCTATGCAACATACGGGTCGCAAAACCCTAAAACACGTTACTGAGATGTTCACAGATATTAATAATGTGTTGCACATCATTTTGAATAATGGGAATGTGTTCACACTAAAAAAAAAAAAAAGGTACAAAGCTTGAAAAGTCTCACACACAGTATAAGTCAACACACAGTATTGAAAAGTTACTAATATAAACATTTAAAGTACTATTATGTACCTTTAAGGTATATTATGTACCATTTAGGGGTAAATAAGATGTACCTTTTTGCTTTTCTACATTAGGGTACTGCCTCAGTGACAGCTTTGTACCTTTTTTTCTGAAGAGTTGAAGAAATGTTAGTATCTAATTGTGATCGAAAACACTTCAAACTTCTTTATATTAAGGCAAGACTACGGGCAAAATCATTGCATGCACCAAACTTCACTATTTTGAGGGTTTGTTCATCTATAATTCGCCTGATTTATATAACAACATGGTGAATATTTGTAATTTTTTTGTCTGTTGACAGTATTTTCTAATAAAATAAAGACATATCCAAATAAAAATGACTAATATGTCAACAAAACGAAACAAGAACATTGATGTCCAACGTTTACATTTCAGTTTCGCAAGATGTATGCAAATAAATGCGTATTTAATGCCTCATTTGCATATTTAAACATAATTTTAGAAATTTTGTAATGCAAAATGTATAGTCCGACTCCTAATGGACTGTGATCAAGCAACTGAGGAATTATGATGATGTCTATAGTTAACATTTGTGTATCCTGCTTTTCACCTGTGGTGTCTTTCCTTAAAAATAAGATTTCCAAATCTGTGTTCTGGTGCTTCAAAATCCCAGATACCAAATATACTGATCTGAAGAAGCATCAAGAGAGACTATATAGGCCAAAAAATATATATATTTTATATTTATACGACTATATAGCCGTTTTTGCTGAATCTATCCATTGAATAACCTTAAATTTAAGAGTGTGTACGCATGCTTATCTGTCCAAACTGTTAAATCAATACCTTTTTGGCTAACTGATGTACATTTCTGAAATGCTTAGACAGTTACAGGCTCTAAACTGTAATGTGGACTCTCTGTGAAGCTGTGTATTGAGTGGGTCTTGCTCTCTCAGGATGGCGTCGACGGTCTTGCAGCTGATTGGTCTGTTGATGGGCCTCGTCGGCTGGTGTCTGGAGTCCAGCTGCACGAACTCGGCGGTGTGGAAGAGAGGCAGTCACGCAGAAGCGGTCTTGACGTCCAGCTCGTATTATGAAGGACTGTGGATGTCGTGTGCGTCGAACTCTCTCGGGGCCATTCACTGCCAGAGGTTCAAGACCGTTCTGGGCCTTCAAGGTGAGACTCGACGTCCACGCCACATCTACATTTAGCCAAAGCGACTTACATTGCATTTCAAGGCACACATTTACATTTCTTATCAGTTCTTGCTTTCCCTGGGAATCGAACCCATGACCTTGGCGTTGCAAGCGGACCCTAGTCAGATTCAAACAGCCAATCAGGAGGTCAGGAAACGGGTGGCGGCCGGCTGTGCACCTTTCCATTGTGTTTAAACGACGCTTAACGACTGATCAGTTCATCAGCGAGACTGAGAATGTGGTTCAGATCACACACACATATGGGCCGTTAACGACTCCTGGCCAACATCAGCTCCCCCCACACACTGAGATTAAAAGTAAAAGCTTGAATAACACAAAAGGTGTGGTTTATTACAGGCACAAAATACTCCAAAATCAAGATTTTTTAAGTTAAAATGCCCCAATTGTGATATTTTAAAGGCTGCTAATTTAGTTTTGGCCTCTCCTAATATAGATAAACATGCATCCAAGTCACAAACACATTGCAGTGGTGTATGAAACGCTCCGTTCAAAGAGTCACCCTGCCTCCCAATGTCATACTATCCGTCCTAAACAGTGTGTGTGATTAGAATAAGTGTGTCCCAAAGCCTAGTGTGTTGAAAGAGTGTCTATTTCCAGTGGATTTTCGATTTCCGTGCTCACTATAACCATAGATATACATAATAAAGGCTATAGATGTCTCGTCCGCGCTGCTGGCCAATGAAGGTCGACGTCCCCACCTGGCGGCCATCTTGTCACAGTCAGCTCGCTCACTCGTAACATTGTGTTTTAATGGTTTTATAACGGTACGTTTGGCCAATAACTTTTAAATTCATCGTTATGCATTAATATGAGGAGTCTCCGCATGAAAGACCCGCGGCTGCAGATCATCGTGCTTCTGCATTTCTCTCTGATACAAATGAAATTAAATGAAATGTGGAGGATTTTATCTTTGACAAGATGATTGACAGGCCAGTTTACTGTGTTAAGATGATTGACAGGCCAGTTTACAGCGACAATATGATTGACAGGCCAGTTTACAGCGACAATATGATTGACAGGCCAGTTTACAGCGACAAGATGATTGACAGGCCAGTTTACAGCGACAAGATGATTGACATGCCAGTTGACAGGCTCTCCTGACATGATTGACAGGCCAGTTTACTGTGACGATGATTGACAGGCCAGTTTACTGTGATGGTGATTGACAGGCCAGTTTACTGTGACAAGATGATTGACAGGCCAGTTTACTGTGACAAGATGATTGACAGGCCAGTTTACTGTGACAAAATTATTGACAGGCCAATTTACTGTGACGATGATTGACAGGCCAGTTTATTGTGACAAGACGATTGACAGGCCAGTTTACTGTGATGGTGATTGACAGGCCAGTTTACTGTGACAAGATGATTGACAGGCCAGTTTACTGTGACAGTGATTGACAGGCCAGTTTACTGTGACAAGGTGATTGACAGGCCAGTTTACTGTGACGATGATTGACAGGCCAGTTTACTGTGACGATGATTGACAGGCCAGTTTACTGTGACAAGATGATTGACAGGCCAGTTTACTGTGACAGTGATTGACAGGCCAGTTTACTGTGACAAGGTGATTGACAGGCCAGTTTACTGTGACGATGATTGACAGGCCAGTTTACTGTGACGATGATTGACAGGCCAGTTTACTGTGACGGTGATTGACAGGCCAGTTTACTGTGACAAGATGATTGACAGGCCAGTTTACTGTGACGATGATTGACAAGCCAGTTTACTGTGACGATGATTGACAGGCCAGTTTACTATGACGATGATTGACAGGCCAGTTTACTGTGATAGGATGATTGACAGGCCAGTTTACTGTGACGATGATTGACAGGCCAGTTTACTGTGATAGGATGATTGACAGGCCAGTTTACTGTGATAGGATGATTGACAGGCCAGTTTACTGTGATAGGATGATTGACAGGCCAGTTTACTGTGACAGGATGTGACAGAGAGCAACCGTTAAAGACACACTTGTATGACGGGTTAGTGTGTCCCACAGCTTGTGTACTCTTCTGTTACACACTCAAAAGGATCTACTTTCTCTTCACACAAGTGAGTGGATACTTTAGGGTGTGGTATAAGCAGGCGGATTGAGACGCCGCACTGATGTGGCCTTCGCTCGCATTGCATCACACTGATGTTGGTTTCAGCGATACGGTATCATGACGGGTTCAGTCCTGTGACAAAACCAGCTTAAGCTAGTCATAAAAACTCATAAAACACTCACACACACCTTTCCTCTAGTCTACAATACTGCAAACACTGAGTTTTGGTTCTTCGGCCACACTTACAGGAAGTTCAACTGGAATTTACTTTAAATATATGTATATATATGTATAAGTACATATATGTGTTATTGTTAACTATTAGAAATCGTTTCAATAATTAAATTAAAATCTGAAATAATTATTTTAATATATCATGAAATACAAGCTTTTAATGTTCTTAAACCTAACATAAAGTTATTTAACCTAAAAACTTTCAACCTATTAAGTTCTAAGTACCTAAAAAAAGAAAGAAATAGAAATATTGCCTTGGCTAGAAACTGA
Source organism: Phoxinus phoxinus (assembly GCF_949152265.1). Classification (NCBI taxonomy): domain Eukaryota; kingdom Metazoa; phylum Chordata; class Actinopteri; order Cypriniformes; family Leuciscidae; genus Phoxinus; species Phoxinus phoxinus. The sequence goes on from NC_136879.1 coordinate 41,989,468, forward strand.
AATTAGTTTGTTGAAGTATTAAAATTACTAAAGCTGAAAAAAAAAGACTAAATGAAAATATATGTGCGTTTTGACCCTATTACACACACACACACACACACACACACACACACACACACACAAAATATAGTTCATTCAGGATCTGTGCGTTTAGTTTGACCCTATTACACACACACACACACACACACACACACAAAATATAGTTCATTCAGGATCTGTACGTTTAGTTTGACCCTATCACACACACACACACACACACACACACACACACACAAAATATAGTTCATTCAGGATCTGTGCGTTTAGTTTGACCCTATTACACACACACACACACACACACACACACACACACACACACACACAAAATATAGTTCATTCAGGATCTGTGCGTTTAGTTTGACCCTATTACACACACACACACACACACACACACACACACACACACACACACACCCAAGGTCAGAGGCCTTGTTAATTTCAGGGGTCAAACTTTCCTCTCTGGAGTCACGTGTCACTTCCTGTATTGACTTCCATTGTCTTCTAGTGTTATCTAGTAGAAGCAATATAGGAGGGACCTGAGTTTATGGTTTTATGACTCTGATCATGAACCTATAACACACTGACACACACACACACGCTCACCCAGGGATCGGTGTTCGGTCTGTTCTGTTGGATATCGTGTGTGTGTGTGTGTGTGATCATGTCGACTGGCGTTCAGCTGCTGGGCTTCTTGCTGTGTTTGGCGGGCTGGTTGCTCTCCTTCATGTCGCTGTTGAACGATTCGTGGCGTTCGTCGTCGTTCGCGGACCAGCTGATCACGTCAGTGTGGTACGACCAGAACCTGTGGCAGTCGTGTGCCGAGGGAAGCACCGGCGTCAGAAACTGCAAGCAGTTCGAGTCTATGCTCTCGCTATCTGGTAACACACACACCTCACACACACACATACACTGTACAAGAGTTTGTGTTGTTCATATGTGACCCTGGACCACAAAACCAGTCACATGGGTCATTTTTCAAAATTGAGATGTATATATCACATGAAAGCTGAGTAAATAATCTCTTTTTAAAAATTATCATGAGAACATTATAATTGCGTGGATTGAACATGGAACGTGGATTGTTTTTGTAATCAGTCTCGCAAAAATTATATAAAGATTTAGATTTATCGGCTATCGGCTTTAAAATATAAAGACCTATATATATAAATATAATATATAATATAAAAACCTTTTCACAATATTCTAATTTTGAATTTGGGGTTTTCATAAGCTGTAAACCATAATCATCATAATTTTAACAAATAAAGGCTTGAAATATCTCACTTTGCATGTAATGAGTCTATATAATATATTAGTTTCAGCTTTTAAGTTGAATTACTGAAATAAATGAACTTTTGCAGCGTATTCTCATTTTATGAGTTTCACCTGTATGGTCATTTTTTATTATTATTATTATTTTTTGTAATTTTTTACTTCATCGGAATGGTAGGAAACTTGGAAAAGGTAAAATGTTAAATGTTTCTGAAAAAAATTGTCACACTTTTATTGTTCACGGTCAAAAATGATGCAACGAATGTGAGAGAGTTTCCTCTAGTGGAGGCGTTTGGTACTGCAGCCGAACACACTCTCACTGAACGCTCATTTACTGAGATATCAAACTCACATTTCAAACACAGCTTGTTTAGATTTATGGCTTTGATTTTCTCAGAGTTAAAGATGTTCTGGAAAATATATATTTCATATAAAATTTGAAAATGGTATTTTTGTGCGTTTTTCATAACAATAAATGTTTTAGAACTAGTTTTCCAACTTCACTTTTTAAAACTTTTTTCACTCCAGCAATAATCTGTCAAG
>NC_136879.1:41996321-42040960 GCF_949152265.1 Phoxinus phoxinus
CTCCGCCCCCTGTGCCGGGAGCAGCAGCTCATTTGCATTTAAAGGGACAGACACAAAACGGTGTGTTTTTGCTCACCCTCAAAAAGTGACGATTTTAACATGATATATAAAAATATCTATGGGGGTATTTTGTGCTAAAACTTCACACACACACTCTGGGGACATCAGAGACTTACTTTACATCTTGTGAAAAGAGCATTTTACCCCCCCCCCCCCCCCCCCCCTTTAAGTAAAAATACAGTATATATGTACTTTCAGTGGTGTGTGTGTGTGTAATAAAACAAACAAAACATAAATCTCTCTCTCTCTCTCTCAGGGCTCAGAGTTATAACTACAGCGCTACACAGCCGCAGAAGATCTACAGATCAGCGCCGTCAGAGAACACCCTCTCCAAAGCTTATGTCTGAGGGGATTCTTATACCTTTCCTTTCGTTTTCTTCTTCTTCTTCTTCTTTTTTACATGGACATGCTTTTTTAGTACTTGCATCTTAAAACTCAGCATTATGTAATTGCCCAACGTTCTTGAAAGTGCTATTGCCCTCATAGTCATGTTTATTGCACAATTTTATGCATTTACTTGCATATTCTTATGCATTTATTGTGAAATATTATTATAGTTTAAATATAACTGTTCTTATGTGTGCATGATTTAATCATAATCTTGCATCAAAATGTAATATTTTTCTAATTTTTGGCTGATGTCAGCAAAATATCAATCAGACTTTATTTTAATATGAAACACCTGCTGTACATTTGTTTTTTCATTTAATCTCATGTTTCATATTGACTTTAATACTGTTATGTCATGTGAATTTTAGTATGTTATATAAATGTTACATCGTCTGTTCTGGTGTTTTGCTGTTATATGTGTGTTTCATGTGAATAAAACAGTTCTGTGAAGTTTTGCAATTGTGCAGTGTTTTATTTAATGTTTTCCAGTTATCAGTGTAAAAAAAGTGTATATTTATATAGTGTGCGGATTGTACAAATCTCGTTGATTCCTTTCGGTACAAAAAAACTAACATTTTAAAAAAAGTTAAATGAGATTTACTCCTTTCTGATAGACCTTGAATCGGATATGACAATAAAGTTTGATAAAACAATGTAATTATAACTCTTATCTTGATATCTCTTGAAAAGTCATACATATCAGAGTCAGACAATGAAAAAATAAATCTATAGAAATAGAAATAAATCACTCAATCTCACACAGACTCACTCACACACACACACACTCACTTACGCACGCACACACTCACTTACGCACACACTCACACACACTCACACACACACACTCACTCACTGACTCTAAAACAGACACTATTTCTATTCAAAATCTATTATTTCAGATCGATCAAAATGGCTGTTTTGAAACACTGTTCTTGTGACTTTCATAGAGAAAGATATATAAAAACGTACAAAACTGCGTAATATTAACTCTAAACTCTCTAACTAAAAAAGAATATAAAAAAATTGTTGACTATATACCCCAAAAATACTTTATGATAGAGGTTTATTGGAGATTCAGATTCACAATACAATTAAAATTCTCACCCTGTTTTCAAAATGGACGTGTTTTCGTGTCACACTCTAACATAAATCTTAAAAATATGTCATCATTACCCTATTTCTATATGTATACACTCTGTTTCTACATCGTTACCCTCTCTATACATTATGTATTTGCTCTTCTTTTCGTTTACTAATGAGTCATATCATGATGAAGGCTTCAAATAAAGTTTGATTTTCGAAGGGAAAACAACATGCGGTCGTGACGTCAAACGCCTGCGACGGCGCAGCAGGAAACGTACGTCTGTTGAGCCAAAATGGCGTCCGTGATCCTTCAGTCTGGAGTGGGTTAGCGTGAAACCTGTCCGAATAAACCTCAAATGACACGGTTCGGCTCTTATTAGACGGATTAATTATTTTTTATCATTAAGAAGAATCCATCTAAACTAGCGAGGACGCGTTTAGATGCTGTGAGGTAAAGTAAACCTGCTGTTTATTAAAAGTGAAAGTCAAGTGCAGCGATTAGCTTCTGCAGATCTGATATAGCTCATTAAAATAACTGAAAAACACAACAACTACTGATTATTCATTAATAATGACGCTATTCATAATCAGATTACACATTCTGCGGTTTGTGTAAGTGTGTTCTCGGAAGGCGCTGTGACAAATGATCAGTTCAATTGATAGCATATCTGTCAGAGATCTGTCAGTGTTTCCCCCTCGTATTATTATTATTTATATTTTCCATTTCTCAACTGTCAACTGTCTTGCATGTTTTCAGCACTCGTGATTCAGCATCATGCGAGGTTTATTTCGATCCTGCTGCTAGAATGACATGGCAGATCTCATAATCTGATTCATATGAACCCTGTGTGATTGATTATTACTTATTGTCATAAATATCTGATCCAACGACTCATATCAACCACGCGTGATCAAATAACTTGAAATATCTTGAAATAAGTCATGAGCAGATTCATGAAAATATAACATGTATGTAGAGTACAATACTCTTTAAATGTGCATTAATGATCTGCCAGGTATTATTTAATGTAATCAGTAATCATTTTTTAATGAAAGTTATGTATATATATATATATATATATATACACACACACACACACACACACACAATTTAGTAACTGTAAATAAACAAATACATTTAATTAAATAAAATAAAAAAATTGTATTTTTAAACGAAAATCAGAAATGTTGCCTTGGCAATAAACTGAAATAAGCTTAATAAGTACTAAAATTATTAATTGAAATTGAAGGAAAGGAAAATGAATTAAGCCTAAATAGAGAGATAAAATCTCTAAACAAAAAACTAATCAAATGAAAAAAGCACAAAATGAAATGATCAAAACATTTAACTAAAATTAACATAAAAGCTAAAATGTATAATTCAAAATATGAATAAAACTTCATAAAAAAATATGAAAAACACTGTCCTTCGGCATGAAGATGATCATATTTGTGGGTCTGTGGAGATTAATCTAGAGTAATTATCTGTGATCTGTGTGTGTTTATTAGAGTAATGATCTGTGTGTTTATTAGAGTAATTATCTGTGATCTGTGTGTTTATTAGAGTAATTCTCTGTGATCTGTGTGTTTATTAGAGTAATTTCTGCTCAAACTATGACCACAAATATTTCATTTTCCTGTGTTTGATTTTGAGTCACTTCCTCCTGAGTTGAGGAGAGATCTTCCTCTTTTCCCTGTGGGCTGAACGTGCCCTGGATTAAGAAACACTCGTGTGTGTGTGTGTGTGTGTGTGTGTGTGTGCAGGAGGAGATGGCTGGACGTGGAGTCGGGTGTTTGTGGAAACGTCATGTTGTGGAGCAGCTGAAACAGAGAGACCGAGTGCAGCGTCAGGCCTTTGAGGAGATCATACACCAGTGTAAGACAGACTCACTCTTTCTTTCTTTCTTTCTTTCTTTCTTTCTTTCTTTCTTTCTTTCTTTCTTTCTTTCTTTCTTTCTTTCTTTCTTTCTTTCTTTCTTTCTTTCTTTCTTTCTTTCTTTCTTTCTTTACAATACAATACCATTTTATTTGTATAGCACGTTGACAAACAACTGGTGTTGTCCACAGTGCTTTACAAGGCCCAGAAAACAAACAATAAAATATAATAAATAAATAAATAAAATAAAAATATATAAATCAAGATAATATTAACCCTTAAAGACCTGAACATTTTTGGAGCGCCTGACTCGCCTGTTCTTTTCTTTGTTTCTCTAACCCATCATAGCGGTTCAGCATCAAGTGCCTTATATCATTTTAAACAGGAGAACCTGAAGTCTCCATCTAGCTCATTTCAATTCCCAATTTTTCATTATTTTTGTCTTGGAATGGATGAATTTACCAGATTTAAGAAAAACGATAGCACATTTTTAGAGATTTTTTTTTTTACTCAACTCAAACAAATCCTCCTGAAGTTTGGATTTTTGCTTTAGAAAGTTTTACTTGGATATTCTAGATATCCAGATGAAATTTTAACTACATGTAACAATCCCTGAGCCATTTATTACAACATTATTATAGGCGATTTTCAGTGAAAAGCTGGTGTGTGTTTTTCAATTTACTGACAATGTAGATGTGTCCAAAAAAGTTCAGGAAGTAAAATAAATAGAAAACATTGTAATAGAACACAGAAGCAAAAGTGACATATATATATATATATATAAACCAATCTGGGCATGAGGATGGGACTAAGCATCAACAATCATTCCTGTTTGGCTCAGAGAAACAAACCACATGTGTTTCTACGACGAATCAATGCTGATCAAAACCTGATGATGCGATCACATTCACTACGGAGCCTCTGAATGTCCAAAGCCGCGAATCTCCTCTTTACGGGACTTTTTAAAGCATACAGATTGGATTAGCGGTTCAAAAGTTATTAAACATTTAAGAACAATAGTTATTTTATTTTATCTGTCTTTAAGGGTTAAAAGCTATTGACTTTTTTCAAAGTTGATTTAGACAAAGTTTATTTCTTGTTAAGTGAGCTGGAAATTATTATTATATATATATATATATGTCTATGTGTGTATATAGTAATATTACCGGTATATATCAAACAATCCATGAGCCAGTCAAATGCACAGGGTCTCCTCTTGTTTTTATAACTTTCCTACTAAATGTCGCACAATTTGTGTGTGTCTCCAGATAACCGGTTGTTGGAGAGGTCTGATCTTCAGGTTGTGTTTTCTGAACGTCTCCAGACCGACAAGTATGAGCATCAGAACAGACACGACCTCAGGTATTCATCACATCTAATCTGTGGTAACATTGAGAGGAAATAATATGTGTAGCGAGAAGAACGTTACTTAAAGGATTAGTTCACTTTAAAAAAAACTTTTGCTGATAATTGACTCACCCCGATGTCATCCAAGATGTCCATGTGTGGTGATGGCGCAATGGATAAGACACTTGCCTTTAGTGTGAGAGACCCGGGTTCGAATCCACTGTGAGACACCAATGTGTCCCTGAGCAAGACACTTAACCCTTAGTTGCTCCAGAGGCGTGCGACCTCTTATATATAGCAATTGTAAGTCGCTTTGGATAAAAGCGTCAGCTAAATGAATAAATGTAAAATGTAAAATGTCTTTCTTTCTTCAGTGGAAAAGAAATGAAGGTTTTTGATGAACACATTTCTCCATATAATGGACGTCAATGGGGACCAAACGGGTCAAGGTCCAGATGACAGTGTCAGCGCCGCTTCAACGGGCTTTAAACGACACCAGACGATGAATACGGGTCTTATCTAACGAAACCATCGTCATTTCAAAAATAAATAAACAAGTTTAAGTTTTATAAGCACAAACGCTCGCCTTGCTCTGTTCTGTGATGCGCGTTCTGTGACGTCACGTGATACGCAGTTACGCTGTAAAGGTCACGCTTCTGTGAAAAGTAAAACATTTCTGTCCTGACGAAAATTTTCTTTTAGGCTTTTTAATATTCCAACACCAGGATACACACACGAGATGGGCATTTTAAACAATAAACTGACACAAAGACATTTGAATATGTGTGTATGTTCCTCGTTCCGCACATCTGTAAACACTGACTCGTCAAGCGTGAGCTTTTCAACGCAACTGTGTATTACGTGACGTCACGAACGCGCATCACAGAACAGAGCAAGGCGAGCGCTTGTGCTTATAAAACTTAAACCTTTTTATTTATGTTTGAAATGACGATGGTTTCGCTAGATAAGACCCGTCCGTATTCATCGTCTGGTGTCGTTTAAAGCCCGTTGAAGCGGCGCTGACACTGTCATCTGGACCTTGACCCGTTTGGGGCCCATTGACGTCCATTATATGGAGAAATGTGTTCATCAAAAACCTTAATTTCTTTTCCACTGAAGAAAGAAAGACATGGACATCTTGGATGACATCGGGGTGAGTAAATTATCAGCAAAAGTTTTTTTAAAAGTGAACTAATCCTTTAATGGAGAGGAAACAATTATCCATACAAAAAAGTAACATGATCAGTAGTTGACAGAGAAATGAAGATGAGTGAGTGAGTGAGTGAGTGAGTGAGTGAGTGAGTGAGTGAGTGAGTGAGTGAGTGAGTGAGTGAGAGAGTGAGTGTGTGAGTGAGTGTGTGAGTGAGTGAGTGTGTGAGTGAGTGAGTGAGTGAGTGAGTGAGTGAGTGAGTGAGTGAGTGAGTGAGTGAGTGTGTGAGTGTGTGAGTGAGTGTGTGAGTGAGTGTGTGAGTGAGTGAGTGTGTGAGTGAGTGAGTGAGTGAGTGTGTGAGTGAGTGAGTGAGTGTGAGTGAGTGAGTGAGTGTGTGAGTGAGTGAGTGAGTGAGTGTGTGAGTGAGTGTGTGAGTGAGTGTGTGAGTGAGTGTGTGAGTGAGTGTGTGAGTGAGTGTGTGAGTGAGTGTGTGAGTGAGTGAGTGAGTGAGTGAGTGAGTGAGTGAGTGTGTGAGTGAGTGTGTGAGTGAGTGTGTGAGTGAGTGAGTGAGTGAGTGAGTGAGTGAGTGTGTGAGTGAGTGTGTGAGTGAGTGAGTGAGTGAGTGAGTGAGTGAGTGAGTGAGTGATTGAGTGAGTGAGTGAGTGAGTGAGTGAGTGAGTGAGTGAGTGAGTGAGTGAGTGATGCATGTTTCTGTGATTGGTTGGTTTAGGCCACAGAAAACATCAGTAACCTGATATAAAGTCAATGGAAGTCTATGCAATGTCCTCAGTAATACAGTGAAACAAACGTGTGTGTGTGTGTGTGTGTGCAGTCCGGGCGTTGACGGTGGCCGCAGTGACTCCCTGCAGCAGGAAATGGCTCAGATGAGGATCAAACATCAGGAGGAGCTGACGGAGCTGCACAAGAAACGAGGAGAGGTGAATGATGGGATGTGCTCTGCGGTTACGACAGCACTCACACTGACATTTACATGCCAACGACCACATTTACATATTCAGCAGCTCCACTCTTCCCAGTCAACACTAGTGTTACAATCCTTGACTTGTGACTCAGAATGAGAGTGTTTAAACTAGATTTTTATAGGTACTAACCTTCCCTTTCATTAAATCAGTTAAAGACTCAGATTCAGTGATTTTAATGGGCATTATTCATATATGTAATTGTTTTAGTAAATGTTGCTGTTTATTAAAGGTGTTAAAAATTAAAATGCTTCAAATCATTGTATTTTTGTGTTTATTTTATGTCAGAAAGCATGGCAATAAATATATCTTTGTGTGTTTTTTTTGCAGTTGGCTCAGAACGTGATCGAACTAAACAACCAGATTCAGCAGAAAGACAAAGAGATCCAGAGTAATGAAGCCAAGTGAGTTTATTATGTGCGCTCTTCATGTGTCAGCGGGATAATCTCAAGTCAAATTTATTTTCATAATGCATATTTTTAAAGTAGCTTTACAGAAAATCATGATGTTAATATTGATTTCTCTTATAATTAGTGCTGGGCAACGATTAATCACATCCAAAATAAAAGTTTGTGTTTACATAATGTGTGCTGTGTATAATTATTTTGTATATATAAATACACACACACATGCATGTATATTTAAGAAAAATGTGTTATTTATATATAATCTAAATTATATATACACATTATATATATATATACATGCATGTGTGTGTATTTATATATACAAAATAATTATACACAGCACACACACACATTATGTAAACACAAACTTTTATTTTAGATGCAATTAATCGTTGCCCAGCACTAATTATGTAACAAGATAAAGAAAAAGTGGTTACACTGTATTTTAAGGTGTCATTGTTACAGTGTAATTATATATTTAAGTGCTGGGTAATATTACGCAACTACATGTACTTACTATAGAGTTAGGGTTTGGTTGAGGGCAGTGTTGGGGAAAGTTACTTTCAAAAGTAATGCATTACAATATTGCGTTATTCCCTTAAAAAGTAACTAATTGCATTACTTAGTTACTTTTTTAGAAAAGTAATGCGTTACGTTACTTTTGCGTTACTTTTTTTCCCCACCTGGGCTGGGCTTGTTTTTTTATAACACAAAAGTTGTATTTTTGGGCAAATGTAAAGACCCGTTCACACCAAAAGTGAAATAATAATCCTCAGGCTGAAGGACATGTGTACAGTAGAGGAAAGCAAATCTTTCTATCTTTCTATAGTCATTTCTGCTTATTCAACTGAATCATCGAAGGTCAGAAGTACATTGGTCAATAAAGTGAGATTAAGTGCATTAAAATGTATGTTTTATTTAACATATTTAGTTATTGGAGGTTTGCATAGTATTCTGATTCTGCATTTCACTGATTTAATTCATTTTGAGGAATATTGAATATGTTTTTGTGTGCAAGTGAGATGAGTAAATGCTCACATTTAGTCTAGAACTACAATAAACATCATGTTCACACACACACACACACACACACACACACAGACACACACGTCTCAACATGAGGACAGAAGAGCTGTCAGTAAATGGGTAAATAAAGTAACTTGCGTTACTTATTTGAAAAAGTAACTCAGATATTTTGTTGTAAATTTTAAAAGTAATGCGTTACTTTACTAGTTACTTGAGAAAGTAATCCGATTACATAACTCAAGTTACTTGTAATGCATTTCCCCGAACACTGGTTGAGGGTTAGTTACATGTAATTATGCATAATTTACTGTTATTACTATGGTAAGTATATGTAACAAGGACACTGTAAAGTACAGTTTTACAAGCCGAGTTATGGATTCACGTGTCAAATCGCCATTATAATCACATTTTGAGATTATATAAACAATCTCACAGCTGAGATTTGCTATATACAGGTGAAAAATGAGAATATGGTGCAAAAGTTCATTTATTTCAGTAATTCAACTTAAAAGGTGAAACTAATATATTATATAGACTCATTACATGCAAAGTGAGATATTTCAAGCCTTTATTAGTTATAATTGTGATGATTATGGCTTACAGATTATGAAAACCCCAAATTCAACATTGGAATATTGTGAAAAGGTTTTCATAATCTGTACGCCATAATCATCACAATTATAACAAATAAAGGCTTGAAATATCTCACTTTGCATGTAATGAGTCTATATAATATATTAGTTTCACCTTTTAAGTTGAATTACTGAAATAAATGAACTTTTGCACCATATTCTCATTTTTCCAGTTTCACCTGTGTATAAATATTCTTTATAGTATATATTTTTTATACTTAACGTGTGTTTTTCCAGGATGTTGGACTATCACCAGCAGATCTCGCGTCTGGAAGGGGAGTGTCGTGACCTCCGAAACTCTCTGTCCGATTTGGAACGAGCCAATCAGACGCTGCGAGATGAGTACGACGCCCTGCAGATCACGTTCAGCGCTCTGGAGGAGAAACTACGGAAAACCCTGGAGGACAATCAGGAGCTGGTGACGCGCTGGATGGCGGAGAAAGCCCAGGAGGCCAACAGACTCAACGCTGAGAACGAGAAGGACACCAGGTCAGAAACACTCTTATACTGAAGAACCAGACATGATCTTTCAAGTCATCCTCATTTATATAGCGCTTTTAACAGTGTAGATTGTTTCAAAGCTGCTTTACAGAGATAAACGTATAATTTAAGGTAACAGATTGTTTTTGGCTTTATAGCGGTTCTTGAATAAAGATATTTTCCAGCTAAAGTTAGTTTTGATTGATTCACTTCCGTCGCAACGATCATTAGTTATGAAACTAGAGACCGCTAAGACGACACCGTTCTCTCTACACACACTTTAAACGCGAACCTGTGAGAAACACTGATGGCGCTCACGTGCGCATTAAGAATTAATTATATAGTTATGTGCGCATGTTTGTAATTCCCTGCAAACCAAGCCTAAACAAACTACTTGTCTGGCCTTAAACATTTTAGACAGAGTTTTATCACGTCGGGGTAGATACGCGAAACCAAAATCATCCCGACAGCGCTTTACGAGACATCTAGCCTTTATTATGTATATCTACGGTTATAGTGAGCACGGATCCACACGCTTCGAAAATCCACCGGGAATAGACACTCTTTTCAACACACTAGGCTTTGGAACTCACTTATTCTAATCACACACACTGTTTAGGACGGATAGTATGACATTGGGAGGCAGGGTGACTCTTTGAACGGAGCGTTTCACACACCACTGCAATGAATATGTTGAGAAAAATGAGTGTTTTTGACTTGGATGCATGTTTATCTATATTAGGAGAGGCCAAAACCTTTAAAATACCATAATCGGGGCACTTTAACTTAAAAAATATTGATTTTGGAGTATTTTCTGCCTGTAATAACACACACCCTTTGTGTTATTCAAGCTTTTACTTTTAATCTCAGTGTGTGGGGGGAGCTGATGTTGGCCAGGAGTCGTTAACGGCCCATATGTGTGTGATCTGAACCTCGTTCTCAGTCTCGCTGATTAACTGATCAGTCGTTAAGCGTCGTTTAAACACAATGAAGCCGGGCGCCACCCGTTTCCTGACCTCCTGATTGGCTGTTTGAATCTGACTGGGGGAGCTTCTGTAGAGTTTAAATGTGTGTTTGCTCAGTGTGTTGTTGAACACATCGATGTCGTCGCAGGCGCAGACAGGCCAAGCTTCAGAAGGAGCTGGCGGACGCAGCGAAGGAACCGCTTCCCATAGACCAGTAAGTGTGTGTTCATAAGTGTGTGTTCATAAGTGTGTGTTCATAAGTTTGCTTGAGGTTTTGTTTGGTTTCATTCATTTTCATTCATTTATGAAACTGAGATCTCCAGTTATGGACATTTCTGTAGTGAGAGCACTCTCTGTGAACACACTTTTTATTAAAATGATGCATTCATATCCAGTACAGTGTTATTTTAGTATTATTTATATGCTATTATATGATATTGATATGATATTATTAATTTGATTTAGCTTTTATTTTTATATTTCCAGTTTTCATTTAAGTTTAAGGTCTAGTAATTTGTTTTACAATGTCATGTTTTGTAATTCTGTAATTTTAGAACTTAAATTTATTTTAGTTTGTTGCCAATGAAGTAAGTTTAAGGTTTTATTACTTTTTCCATTAAAGGATAATATTTTCCCCCTTTTTTTTTGGTGTGTGTGTGTGTTTGTGTGTGTGTGTGTGTGTGTGTTTGTGTGTGTGTGTGTGTGTGTGTGTGTTTGTGTGTGTGTAGAGTTTACATTTTATGAGGGCATATTGTATATTGTTTTAAACCATATAAAATGCAGCATATTATCCTGTTATCACATTATTTCAAATAAAATGTTGTTGTTGGGAATCCTATTACCGGTAAATCATTGAAATCTCATTGGATGCTGGTGTCTGATTGGTCTAGAGATGATGACATCGAAGTTCTCTCAGAGGATGCTGGGAAGGCAACGGGTGAAACGTCACCAAGCAGACAGCTCAATCGCACACCCAGGTAAACACACACTCGCATACGCACTCGGTCACTCACTCACTCACTCACACACACACTCACTCACTCTCACTCAATCACACACACAGATATACACACACTCGCATACGCACTCGGTCACTCACTCACTCACTCACACACTCACTCACTCACTCACTCACACACACACACACTCACTCACTCACTCACTCACACACACACTCACTCACTCATACACACACTCGCATACGCACTCGGTCACTCACTCACACACACACACACACACACACACACACACACACACTCACTCACTCACACACACACTCACTCACTCACTCACACACACACACACTCACTCACTCACTCACTCACTCACTCACTCACACACACACACACTCACTCACTCACTCATACACACACTCGCATACGCACTCGGTCACTCACTCACACACACACTCACTCACACTCACTCACTCACTCACACACACACTCACTCACTCATACACACACTCGCATACGAACTCGGTCACTCACTCACTCACACACACACTCACTCACTCATACACACACTCGCATACACACACACTCACTCACTCACACACTCACATACACACACTCTCACATACACACACTCTCACATACACACTCGGTCACTCACTCACTCACTCATACACTCACTCACATACACACTCGGTCACTCACTCACACACACACTCGCAAACACACTCACATACACACTCGGTCACTCACTCACACACACACACACACACACACACACACACATAGACACTCGGTCACTCACACACTCACTCACTCACTCACACACTCACACTCAAATACACACTCGGTCGGTCACTCTCACTCACTCACACACACTCACACACTCACATACACACTCGGTCACTCACACACTCACTCACTCATACACACACTTACATACACACTCGGTCACTCACACACACACACACTCACACACTCACATACACACTCGGACACTCACTCACACACACACTCGCAAACACACTCACATACACACTCGGTCACTCACTCACACACACACACACACACACATAGACACTCGGTCACTCACACACTCACACTCAAATACACACTCGGTCGGTCACTCTCACTCACTCACACACACACACACACTCACACACTCACATACACACTCGGTCACTCACACACTCACTCACTCATACACACACTCACATACACACTCGGTCACTCACACACACACACACACACTTACATACACACTCGGTCACTCACTCACTCATACACACACACTCGCATACACACTCGGTCACTCACACACTCACTCACTCATACACACACTCACATACACACTCGGACACTCACTCACTCACTCACTCACACACACACACACACACTCACATACACACTCGGTCACTCACTCGCTCACTCACTCATACACACACACTCGGTCGGTCACTCACACACACACTCGGTCGGTCACTCACATACACACTCGGTCACTCACACACTCACTCATACACACACACTCGGTCGGTCACTCACACACACACTCGGTCGGTCACTCACATACACACTCGGTCACTCACTCACACTCACTCACTCATACACACACTCACATACACACTCGGTCACTCACACACACACACACACTCACATACACACTCGGTCACTCACACACTCACTCACTCACTTACTCACATACACACTCGGTCACTCACACACTCGTTCGGTCAGTCACTCGCTCACACACACACACACACACACACACACACACACACACACACACACACACACACACACACACACACTCGCTTCCCCACTCATACACTCACATACACACTTGGTCACTCACACACACACAGTTACTCTCACACACTCGCTTGCTCACACACTCGCTTGCTCACACACTCGCATACACACTCACTCATTCTATCACACACACACACACACACAAATTCCACAACTCATGCTGTCCTCAAAATGCTCTAGCTAAAACTGTGTGTGTGTGTGTGTGTTCTGTTGTTCTTCAGTAAACGAGTGTCTCAGCCTCCTCCTCTTCCTCCTGGCGGACTGCTGGATTCCATCACTAATATCTTTGGGTATGTTTTTAGTCTTCGTGTTTTAATATTTCTTTCTTCTCTTCTTCATTCTTTACTCATGGTGAATCTTACTAGAACATCTCCAGGTCATATTCAAGCCCAAAGTATAAAGCAGGACTCGTCATGGAATGAAACCGCATGATGGTCCTAAAAATATCTCCTGGACGTGTGTGTCTGTCTGTGTGTGTCTGTCTGTGTGTGTCTGTCTGTGTGTGTGTCTGTGTCTCTGTGTGTGTGTGTGTGTCTGTCTGTCTCTCTGTGTGTGTGTGTGTGTGTGTGTGTGTGTGTGTGTGTGTGTGTGTGTGTGTGTGTGTGTCTCATTCTACACTCTCTCTGTGTCTGCAGCTTGTCTGATTCTGTCCAACCTGGTTTCGTCCCGTCTGACTCCAGGTGATGCACAGTGTGGTGTGTGTGTGTGTGTGTGTGTGTGAGTGTGTGTGTGAGAGTGATTCTCTCGTAAACTCAGAAGCATGCTAAAGGAAGTATATTCCTGTGAACGGGATTGTGGGTAACTGCTGTGGTGTTTTTCATGCGTGGAACCTCTCCTTTTGGATATATCTGTGACCTTTGCAGGTCTCTTGTTTGCTCTGTGTGTGTGTGTGTGTGTGTGTGTGTGTGTGTGTGTGTGTGTGTGTGTGTGTGTGTGTGTGTGAGTTTTGGCTGGGTGGGTGATTTTCAGGTTTAAACCACGAAATTTCAGTTTCATTAAAAATACTGAGAGAATTGATCGTATTCACTGAGTAAATGACCTCAGGAATGATCAAATAATATCAGGTTTAATTGTGCATTTTTCCAGTAATGGTTTAAAAGCTCAATTGAAAAAATAAATCACCTTATAAAATTATTCACAAACACTAATATATATATATATATATATATATATATATATATATATATATATATATATATATATATATATATATATAATATATATAAAAAATCGCAACTTGCATCAGTTAAATGAGCTGATTTCTTTCTTTCTTTTTTACAAAATAAAACATTTCTTTGCTCTGAGCTTTCATTGCCATACGAATACTGGAAAAATGCACAATTAAACCTGATATTGTGATTTAATAAATAAAAAAAAGACTAAAGACAAAAATGTTACATTATGCAAATTGCAATATTGTAATTGTTTTGGTCTTTAGTCTTTTCATTTCTCAAATCACATAAAATTTCAGACAATTACAGACAAACATATTTTGGTGTATTAATACACGATTATCATTAAAACATTTTTTATTTGAAATGTTTTTTAAAATTGCATTTTGCACGAGTTCTCAAATAAAAGTTCTCTTTTTTAAACATTATTTAAAATGTATGTATATATATACATATCACTATTGATCATTTATATTTTAAATATAGATAGATAAGCATATTTTTGTGCATATTTAATTATTTTAAACTTTTTTTTTTGTCACCCACCCAAATGTGTGTGCACAGGTTTGAGTCGTCTTTGCATCAGAGTTTTGTTTGTGCGTCGCAGAGACGATGTTTTACATCTGACCTCAAATGTTGCCATGCTAAAAATCACTCAGTCACGCGACTGTAAACGCGTCAGTCCCTGAACCAGCGTCTTTATGATGGAGTCCTGTCGCCTTTTTTCAGTCGTCTTTCTTGCTATTGGCACAAAAAATGAGAATATGGTGCAAAAGTTCATTTATTTCAGTAATTCAACTTAAAAGGTGAAACTAATATATTATATAGACTCATTACATGCAAAGTGAGATATTTCAAGCCTTTATTTGTTATAATTGTGATGATTATGGCAGATTATGAAAACCCCAAATTCAAAATTATAATATTATGAAAAGGTGTTCATAAGCTGTAAGCCATAATCATCACAATTATAACAAATAAAGGCTTGAAATATCTCACTTTGCATGTAATGAGTCTATATAATATATTAGTTTCACCTTTTAAGTTGAATTACTGAAATAAATGAACTTTTGCACCATATTCTAATTTTTCCAGTTACACCTTTATATAAATTAAATAAATTAATAACTTTTTTACAACAAAATGAGCCATCACTGAACTTAAGTTGGACTGTGACGTTATTTTCTTCTGGAAACAAACTTTGTTGCATTATTTTCCTGTTATCACTTTAAAGCTGCTTTGAAACACTCTGTATTGTAAAAAGCGCTATATAAATGTGATTTGACGATGACATGTTTTGTAAGAAGGTTATGAGTTGAGTCCATTGTGTGACACACACACACACACACACTTTATTTCCCACAGAAGACGTCGCTCTGTGAACTCGTTCGGCTCGTCTCCTGAAGCTGCAGAAGCGCAGTCGGCGTGCGCTGATGTCCGAGTTCCCTCCACTGCGCTGCACATCTTCGTGAGTGACACTTTCATGCATACTCATTCTCTTGAGGTTACTGTGGACAAAACTAAAATCTGGAGCACAAACCCAGTCTGGAGCCGCACGGGTATATCTGTGGCAATAGCAACTATACATTGTACGGGTCAAAATTATAAATTTTTCTTTTATGCCAAAAATCATGAGGATATTAAGATCATGTTCCATGAAGATATTTAGTAAATGTCCTACCGTAAATATATAAAACATGTATTTTTGTGAGTGAATGCAGCACAATCGTGAACATAAATGCACAACTTTAAAGGAGATTTTCTCAATGTTTACATTTTTTTGCTCCTCAGATTCCAGATTTTCAATAGTTGTGTCTCGACCAAATATTGTCCTATCCTAACAAACCACACATCAATGGAAATATTATTTATTCATCAGCTAAATATAAATCTCAATTTAAAAGAAATTGACTCATGTGACTGGTTTTGTGGTCCGGGCTCACAAATAATAAATCCAAAGTTAGAAAAAAAACGTTCAAAGGTCGATGATGTGATTTGTAAAAGGTCTGATATCCAGGTCTCCTTCCAGTCCTGCCCCCTCCCAGCAGCCCCTCTTGATTTTCCCAGCATGCTCTAGTTGTGCATCGCTGGTTTGAGGTGGCGGCTGATATATATTATGGACGTTCTTGCTGAATACGAGTCTTTTAGAGAGTCGAGTGAGACGTCGACGGCAGCGTCCGACAGACACACAGCATGCAGGAGGGAAGGATGGGAGGAGGACGTTAAACTGGTGCATGATCTCAAGTTTTCAAGCTGAGACCTTTCAAAACATACAAGAAAACCATGTGTATTTGCTTATTTACTTTGAAATATATATATATATTAAAAGTAGAACCTTTCTTGATTGATTTTCTTCAATGTGTCTATATGCCATTATAATTTAACATATTCATAACATTCATTACTTGTTTCTGCCTTAAATTATGACATTGTTTAAATTAATAAATTTTTAGCTAACTGTGATTTGTATATATACACACTACAGTCAAACCAAAAAGTATTCAGACACCAGATATAATTTTTTATATAGTTTACTAGTGTGTGCAGGACACTATAGTTCATGTATGTAAGTGAGGAGAGCAAGATAAAGTAAACTGTGACATATTATGCCTAAAAAGTCTTCATACAGTGACATTTATACATATTTGGGACCAAATATTATTCCGAAATAATAATAAATTACTTTTCAAGCACTACTTTTTGGGTTTTCAAGGTCAACAATCAGAAATATCACTTATCAAACAATATCTTAATTATCTTTCAAATGATCAAAAGGTAAATAGATAAATAAATACAAATAATACAACAAAATGGTACAAATAAAGTGCAGCACTATGACAAAGATATCGCTTTCCTTATTCAAACTGATTTTTGCTCCCTTGAGTGTGAGTGTGAGTGTGAGTGTGTGTGTGTGTGTGTGTGTGTGTGTGTGTGTGTGTGTGTGTGTGTGTGTGTGTGTGTATATATATGTGTGTAAAGAATGTATCATAAAAGTAAAACCGAAAAATGAGAATATGCTGCAAAAGTTAATTTATTTCAGTAATTCAACTTAAAAGGTGAAACTAATATATTATATAGACTCATTACAGATTATGAAAACCCCAAATTCAAAATTAGAATATTGTGAAAAGGTTTTCATAATCTGTAAGCCATAATCATCACAATTATAACAAATAAAGGCTTGAAATATCTCACTTTGCATGTAATGAGTCCATATAATATATTAGTTTCACCTTTTAAGTTGAATTACTGAAATAAATGAAATTTTAAATGAACCATATTCTCATTTTTCCAGTTTCCTCTGATAACCGACTCTAAACTGTAATGTGGACTCATGCACTTTCTGTAAAGCTGCTTTGAAATGGTGTATATTGTGAAAAGCGCTTTACAAATACACATGAATTGAATTAAAACTGAATGTGTGTGTGTGTGTGTGTGTGTGTGTAGGACGCCCATGATGGGGAAGTGAACGCCGTGAGGTTTAGTCCCGGTTCCCGTCTGCTCGCCACGGGAGGAATGGATCGCAGAGTGAAACTCTGGGAGGTCGTATCCGGTACTGTACACGCGTGTTATTATTATCATTCACAGTTTTACTAGAGTTCAAAGGTCAGTGATGAGATGTAAAAGGTCCGAAGCCTTGCCCTCCTCGCAGTCCCTTCGTCCCTCCCATTCGCCACTCTTAATATCCTTCCCAGCATGCTCTAGCTGTGCATCGCTGGTCAAAGGTGGCGGCTGATATTATGGACGTTTCTGCTGAGTTTATCGTCTTAGAGTGGAGAATAATAATGAGACGTCGACGGCAGCGTCCGACAGAAACTCGACACGCAGGAGGGCCGGGACTCGAGGAGAGCGTTTGACGGGCTCATGATCTCAAGTTTTCAAGCTGAGACCGTCAGTCGTTTCAAAGAGGAAATTTTGCCAGTTCAGTTTCACAAGGTTTAGTGAAGCAACTGCTGAATTTCTGCTTCCTCCTGAAACACAGATGCATGTAGATGTTCAGTTTTGAGTGTGTGTGTGTGTGGGGTTTTTAAAGCTTTGTTGTGTTTGCTTCAACAGGCCGATGTGAACCCAAAGGTGCGCTGACGGGCAGTAATGCTGGAATCACCAGTATAGAGTTCGATAGTGCGGTGAGTTAAGGCCCGTTCACACCAAAAACATTAAATGAAGTTGTTCACTTCAGGATTCAAATTTCCTGATAATTTACTCTCCCTCACGTCATCCAAGATGTTCACGTCTTTCTTTCTTCAGTGGAAAATAAATTAAGGTTTCTCCATATGTGATGCGATCTGGGAAAACCCGTCGGATGTCGCGCTGGCACGTTTTCAGTAAGGTCTAAAAATAGATTGAATGTCAGTTTTTTGTCAAAATTGGGTTTTCATTAAATTATTATTCTATAACATCTTGTCTATCATCTCTGAATATATCTTAGGAAAATTCGCTAGTTTAGTGCAGAAAAATGGCGATTTATAGTGGCAAGCTGAAAAGACTTAATCGCGCACAGCTCTCCTTCTCTTAACACTACAAAGACGGTTCACCTATCAAAATAAACCACATACCAGAAAGGTCCCGCCAGTCCTGTGTAAACTACAACGGCACGCAAGTTTTTATTTATTTATTTAATATCCAACGTTATTGTGTGATGCGGAGCAGAGCACAAGAGAACATGGAGTCTGAAGTACCTGCTCGCTTAAAAGATCTTGCTCGCCTCTCAATCGTCCAATTTCAAAACGGTTTTCACAGGATGAATTTTGAGTTTATAAGTTTTCGAATGATACCTAATCTATGTTCATTACTAAAATATGTAATATGAAAAAAAGGTAATAAAAAAAAGAGCACCAGTCGTCCCGCTAGAAGGACGGGACAGTTTTATAAAATCAGTTTTTCTCAAAATTCCGTTTCTGAAAATCATAGCGATCAGCCGATTTCAGATGACCATAACTTTTGTTACAGACAAACAATAAAATAAATAAAAACAGATTTGGAAAGGGCTTGAAAACAGCTTTAATATGGTATCAAAACCTGTAATATGTCAAATTTTACCATGTGGTGGGTTTTCCCAGATCGCATCACATATGTGTAATTCAGGGCACAGTTCAGACGGTTGTCTCTCGCCATTGACTACCATACATATTTTTTTCTAAAATAAGGTCCCATGAGCCGGAAGCGAAGGGGCGGGACTTAGGCTCTCTATAGTGACCTCAATGGTCCAACGGCTGAAGGTCCAGATGTGAGTCTCAGTGCAGCTTTAAAGTCTCGACACGATCCACATCCGAGGAATAAGAGTCTCATCTAGACAAACCAGCCGACATTTTAGACCAGCATTTGTGGTTAAAAAGTATTAAAATATATATATTTTTAAAATAAAATGTCCACTGGTTTGTCTAGATGAGACTCTTATTCCTCGGCTGTGGATCGTGTCGAGACTTTAAAGCTGCACTGAGACTCACATCTGGACATTCAGCCGTTGGACCCCATTGAGGTCACTATATGGATATGAATCCATTTAACTGCACATGATCCTTTTATTTAGTTATCTGAGGATGACTTCAGAGCTGATGGACTAAAAAAACGCAATTACGTCCATAAGATCTTAATTTCATTGGTCTACCCATATAACACGATGCACATCTGAACGCTGCAAGGCTGAAGTGTGTTTTGCTGCAGTGACTAAGTGTGTTGTGTTTCGCAGGGAACGTATTTACTGGCCGCTTCTAACGACTTCGCCAGCAGAATCTGGACTGTTGACGACTTGAGACTGCGGGTGAGGATTACACACACACACACACACACACACACTGTTTGTTTTCCTATCCTTCTGAGGACATTCCATAAGCGTAATGGTTTTTATACTGCACAAACTGTATATTCTGTCCCCTTACACTGCCCCATCCCTAAACCTACCCATCACACACACACACACACACTGCCCCATCCCTAAACCTACCCATCACACACACACACACACACTGCCCCATCCCTAAACCTACCCATCACACACACACACACACACTGCCCCATCCCTAAACCTACCCATCACACACACACACACACACACACTGCCCCATCCCTAAACCTACCCATCACACACACACACACACACACACTGCCCCATCCCTAAACCTACCCATCACACACACACACACACACACACTGCCCCATCCCTAAACCTACCCATCACACACACACACACACACACACACTGCCCCATCCCTAAACCTACCCATCACACACACACACACACACTGCCCCATCCCTAAACCTACCCATCACACACACACACACACACACTGCCCCATCCCTAAACCTACCCATCACACACACACACACACACACACACACACACTGCCCCATCCCTAAACCTACCCATCACACACACACACACACTGCCCCATCCCTAAACCTACCCATCACACACACACACACACACTGCCCCATCCCTAAACCTACCCATCACACACACACACACACACACACACACACACTGCCCCATCCCTAAACCTACCCATCACACACACACACACACACACTGCCTCATCCCTATCCCTATCCCTAAACCTACCCAACACACACACACACTGCCCCATCCCTAAACCTACCCATCACACACACACACACACACACACTGCCCCATCCCTATCCCTATCCCTAAACCTACCCAACACACACACACTGCCTCATCCCTATCCCTAAACCTACCCAACACACACACACACACACACACACACTGCCCCATCCCTAAACCTACCCATCACACACACACACACACACACACACTGCCCCATCCCTAAACCTACCCATCACACACACACACACACACTGCCTCATCCCTATCCCTAAACCTACCCAACACACACACACACACACACACTGCCCCATCCCTAAACCTACCTATCACACACACACGCACACACTGCCCCATCCCTATCCCTAAACCTACCCAACACACACACACACACACTGCCTCATCCCTATCCCTAAACCTACCCAACACACACACACACACACTGCCCCATCCCTAAACCTACTCAACACACACACACACACACACTGCCCCTATCCCTAAACCTACCCATCACACACACACACTGCCCTATCCCTAAACCTGCCCATCACACACACACACTGCCCTATCCCTAAACCTACCCATCACACACACACACTGCCCTATCCCTAAACCTGCCCATTACACACACACACTGCCCTATCCCTAAACCTGCCCATTACACACACACACACTGCCCTATCCCTAAACCTACCCATCACACACACACACTGCCCTATCCCTAAACCTACCCATCACACACACACACTGCCCTATCCCTAAACCTACCCATCACACACACACTCTGCCCTATCCCTAAACCTGCCCATTACACACACACACTGCCCTATCCCTAAACCTGCCCATTACACACACACACACTGCCCTATCCCTAAACCTACCCATCACACACACACACTGCCCTATCCCTAAACCTACCCATCACACACACACACTGCCCTATCCCTAAACCTGCCCATTACACACACACACACTCTGCCCCTATCCCTAAACCTACCCATCACACACACACACTGCCCTATCCCTAAACCTACTCAACACACACACACACACACACTGCCCCTATCCCTAAACCTACCCATCACACACACACACTGCCCTATCCCTAAACCTGCCCATCACACACACACACTGCCCTATCCCTAAACCTACCCATCACACACACACACTGCCCTATCCCTAAACCTGCCCATTACACACACACACTGCCCTATCCCTAAACCTGCCCATTACACACACACACACTGCCCTATCCCTAAACCTACCCATCACACACACACACTGCCCTATCCCTAAACCTACCCATCACACACACACACTGCCCTATCCCTAAACCTGCCCATTACACACACACACACTCTGCCCCTATCCCTAAACCTACCCATCACACACACACACTGCCCTATCCCTAAACCTGCCCATTACACACACACACTGCCCTATCCCTAAACCTGCCCATCACACACACACACTGCCCTATCCCTAAACCTGCCCATTACACACACACACACTGCCCTATCCCTAAACCTGCCCATTACACACACACACACACTGCCCTATCCCTAAACCTACCCATCACACACACACACTGCCCTATCCCTAAACCTGCCCATTACACACACACACACTGCCCTATCCCTAAACCTGCCCATTACACACACACACTGCCCTATCCCTAAACCTGCCCATTACACACACACACACTGCCCTATCCCTAAACCTACCCATCACACACACACACTGCCCTATCCCTAAACCTACCCATCACACACACACACACTGCCCTATCCCTAAACCTACCCATCACACACACACACTGCCCTATCCCTAAACCTGCCCATTACACACACACACACTGCCCTATCCCTAAACCTGCCCATTACACACACACACTGCCCTATCCCTAAACCTGCCCATTACACACACACACACTGCCCTATCCCTAAACCTGCCCATTACACACACACACACACTGCCCTATCCCTAAACCTGCCCATTACACACACACACACTGCCCTATCCCTAAACCTGCCCATTACACACACACACACTGCCCCTATCCCTAAACCTGCCCATTACACACACACACTGCCCTATCCCTAAACCTGCCCATTACACACACACACTGCCCTATCCCTAAACCTGCCCATTACACACACACACTGCCCTATCCCTAAACCTGCCCATTACACACACACACTGCCCTATCCCTAAACCTACCCATCACACACACACACTGCCCTATCCCTAAACCTGCCCATTACACACACACACACTGCCCTATCCCTAAACCTGCCCATTACACACACACACTGCCCTATCCCTAAACCTGCCCATTACACACACACACACTGCCCTATCCCTAAACCTACCCATCACACACACACACTGCCCTATCCCTAAACCTGCCCATTACACACACACACACTGCCCTATCCCTAAACCTACCCATCACACACACACACTGCCCTATCCCTAAACCTGCCCATTACACACACACACACTGCCCTATCCCTAAACCTACCCATCACACACACACACTGCCCTATCCCTAAACCTGCCCATTACACACACACACACTGCCCTATCCCTAAACCTGCCCATCACACACACACACTGCCCTATCCCTAAACCTGCCCATTACACACACACACACTGCCCTATCCCTAAACCTGCCCATTACACACACACACTGCCCTATCCCTAAACCTGCCCATTACACACACACACTGCCCTATCCCTAAACCTACCCATCACACACACACACTGCCCTATCCCTAAACCTGCCCATTACACACACACACACTGCCCTATCCCTAAACCTACCCATCACACACACACACTGCCCTATCCCTAAACCTGCCCATTACACACACACACACTGCCCTATCCCTAAACCTACCCATCACACACACACACTGCCCTATCCCTAAACCTGCCCATTACACACACACACACTGCCCTATCCCTAAACCTGCCCATCACACACACACACTGCCCTATCCCTAAACCTGCCCATTACACACACACACACTGCCCTATCCCTAAACCTGCCCATTACACACACACACACTGCCCTATCCCTAAACCTGCCCATTACACACACACACACACTGCCCTATCCCTAAACCTGCCCATTACACACACACACACTGCCCTATCCCTAAACCTGCCCATTACACACACACACACTGCCCCTATCCCTAAACCTGCCCATTACACACACACACACTGCCCTATCCCTAAACCTGCCCATTACACACACACACTGCCCTATCCCTAAACCTGCCCATTACACACACACACACTGCCCTATCCCTAAACCTACCCATCACACACACACACTGCCCTATCCCTAAACCTGCCCATTACACACACACACACTGCCCTATCCCTAAACCTACCCATCACACACACACACTGCCCTATCCCTAAACCTGCCCATTACACACACACACACTGCCCTATCCCTAAACCTACCCATCACACACACACACTGCCCTATCCCTAAACCTGCCCATTACACACACACACACTGCCCTATCCCTAAACCTACCCATCACACACACACACTGCCCTATCCCTAAACCTACCCATCACACACACACTCTGCCCCTATCCCTAAACCTGCCCATTACACACACACACTCTGCCCCTATCCCTAAACCTGCCCATCACATACACACACACTGCCCTATCCCTAAACCTACCCATCACAGACACACACACACACACACACACACACACTGCCCTATCCCTAAACCTGCCCATTACACACACACACACACACACACACACACACACACACACACACTTCAGGTTTCATGTTAACCACATACACACGAGGACTTTAGCCCAAACACACTTTTAGCTGTAAATGTAAATTTCTCTGGGGTTTAAGTCACATTGACAATTAAACCTCTTAGATTCTGTGATCCTCTTATTGTTCTTGCTCATTTTGTTCATGCATTTTATTACTGATGCTATTAGTTTTTTTTTATGCATACAAAATGATCAAACATTTTATATATAGAGGCCAAAAGTGATATCCAGAGAGGATATGTGTTTTTAATGACCCTGCAAGTTCAAATAAACCATCAAAATATGAGGAAAATATTTTTTCAATATGAGTGAAAAAAAAAAACACTAAACTTGGTTAAGGTATTTATCTTACAAAATGATTTGGCAAACTACAAGTTTGGATTTAATATGAAAAAAAAAAAAAGCTCACAGGAAAAAACATACACTGACTACAACATAATTAGTTATTAATATTTCGTTGGTTCTATCGTGTTCATCATTTCTTTGTATGAATTTCTTATGTAACATACTCTTTTTTTTTTTTTCAGGAAAAATAATTCCTAATGTTTCATGTTTTATTGCATTATAACAAATAAAACAATCGACTCCAAGTACAATTCTTAAAAAAATTAATCCTATTGCAATAAAGGTTAAAGATGTCAATATTTCTAGTCCAGACATCATTATATCCATGCAAGTTATGCTTTCTTTTTTTTTCTAAATGAAATAAAATTCTGCCATAGATGGCCTGAGATTTACTGTGAACTGCTAGTAAACATCAATGTTTAAAGTTCACTAAGGTTTTATTTGATGGTTCAAAGGTCAATGATGTGATGTAAAAGGTCTGAAGTCCACGTCTTCCTCCAGTCCCTTCATCCCTCTCAGCCAGCCCTATTCATTTCCCAGCATGCTCGAGGTGTGCATCACTGGTTTGATGTGGCGGCTGATATTATGGATGTTTCTGCTGAATAAGAGTCTTTTTTTTTTTAGAGAATCAAGAGAGACTCTGACAGCAACATCCCACAGCAACACACACACACACACACACACACACACACACATATGAGGGCAGGACTGAAGGAGGCGGGTCAGCTGATCTCACAACTCATACTGAGACCTGAATGCAGCCTCACTTACTATTAGGAACAGTTGTTTGCATGCCTGTGTGATTGACTGTTATCGTCTTGTCCCGAAGCACACACTCACAGGTCACAGCGGGAAGGTTTTATCTGCTCGGTTTCTCCTCGACAACGCTCGGATCGTCTCCGGCAGTTACGATCGAACGCTCAAGCTCTGGGATTTACGCAGCAAAGTCTGTAAGAGACTCTTAGTTGTTATACTTTTATTTTAATTGCCATTATGCATGATGAATTATGATGGCTTGAAAATGATTTACACATTTTCAGACAATGTTGTTTGTCCACTTCTGGATGACAAACAAAATAATAAAAATTAATTTTGTTTATTTTATCAGTCAAAGCAAAAATGTGAAAAGTTGCAAAAATGTACATTTTATGGTAGTTGATGGTTTATTGAAAGTATCTAAATAAATATTTTCTCTGAAGAACATGGGATTTTTAATGGAAGCTTGTTTCCACCAGGGAATGAAACAATTAAAACGGTTATTGAGACCTTTTTATCTCAGAATTCATACTTTTTTCCTCACAATTGTGAGTCCATATCTCACGATTATGAGAAATATAGTCACGCTACTGAGAAATAGTCGCGATTCTGAGAAATAAAGTAGCAATACTCAAATATAGCAATAATTCGAAAAATAAAGTTGCAATTCTGAGAAAGTTGCAATATTCTGAAATAAAGTCGCCATTGTGATAAATAGTCGCAATTCTTCAAAATAAAGTCACGATACTGAGAAATAGTCACGATTCTGAGAAATAGTCGCGATACTGAGAAATAGTCGCGATACTGAGAAATAGTCGCGATTCTGAGAAACTTGCAATAATCAGAAATAAAGTCACAATTCTGAGAAAGTTGCAATATTCTGAAATAAAGTCGCCATTGTGATAAATAGTCGCAATTCTTCAAAATAAAGTCACGATACTGAGAAATAGTCACGATTCTGAGAAATAGTCGCGATACTGAGAAATAGTCGCGATACTGAGAAATAGTCACGATTCTGAGAAATAGTCGCGATTCTGAGAAAGTTGCAATATTCTGAAATAAAGTCGCCATTGTGATAAATAGTCGCAATTCTTCAAAATAAAGTCGCAATCCTGAGAAATTAAGTATTAATAATCAGAAATAAAGTTTAAATTCTGAGAAAGTCACAATTCTGAGAAAGTTGCAATATTCTGAAATAAAGTCGCCATTGTGATAAATAGTCGCAATTCTGCAAAATATAGTTGCAATACTCAGAAATATTTGAGGTTCTGAGAAAGTCTCGATTCTGCGAAATAAATCACAATACTCTGGGAATTCTGCGAAATATTCGCTATGCTAAGAAATAAAGACGCAATGCACAGAAATAAAGATGCGATTAAAAAAATTAAGTCTACTCAGAATTAACGTTGCGATTCTGAGAAACTCCCAGTACTCTATAAAAAAAAATTTGATTCTGAGAAATACATTTTGAATAGGCAGAAATAAATCTGCCATTCTGAGAAATAGTCGCAATACTCAGGAAAAAAGTTGCAGTTCTGAGAAATATAGTCGTGATCGTAAGAAATAGTTGTGACTCTGTGGAATAAAGTCTCAATACTCAGAAATAAAGTTGCTGTTCTGCGTAATAAAGTCGCGATCATGAAAGATAGTTGTGATTCTATGGAATAAAGTCGCAATATCATAAATAAAGCTGTGATTCTGAGAAATAAAGAAATAAATTGTGAATACTTAAGAAATAAATTCTTATCAAATAATGTTTTTTGGGGGTTTTTTCGCAGTGGCCAGTTTTTCCTCAGTTTTAAGACGAACAAAATAAAATGTCATTCCTTGGCAGAAACAAGCTTCCATATATTTATGCCTTAACCAATTGTACTTGTAAAAATGGCTAGTTGCTTTTAATGGTCTTTAAATGTCCCCCTAATAAGACTGTTTTCCTCAGGCATGAAGACAGTGTTTGCCGGCTCGAGCTGTAACGACATCGTCTGCACGGAGCAGTGTGTGATGAGCGGACACTTCGATAAGAAAGTTCGTTTCTGGGACATCAGGCGAGTCGTGATTTGGATCTCAGCGCTCAGATTTGAGCTTGTAAGTCTAGTTCAGTGGCTCAGTCACTAATATTGTGTGTGTGTGTGTGTTTAGAGCGGAGAGTATCGTGCACGAGTTGGAGTTGCTGGGACGCGTTACGTCTTTGGATCTCAATCACGACCGGACCGATCTCCTGACCTGCTCTCGGGACGACCTGGTGAAGATCATCGATCTGCGCAGTAATGCAGTGCGACAGACCTTCAGGTACGCCACACTCTAGAGTTTATATGGACCACAAAACCAGTCACATGGGTCAATTTTTTTAAAATTGAGATGTCACATGAAAGCTGAATAATAGGACAATATTTGGTCTACTATTGAACTATTGAAAATCTGGAATCTGAGGAGCAAAAAAATGTAAACATTGAGAAAATCTCCTTTAAAGTTGTGCATTTATGTTCACGATTGTGCTGCATTCACTCACAAAAATACATGTTTTATATATTTACGGTAGGACATTTACTAAATATCTTCATGGAACATGATCTTAATATCCTCATGATTTTTGGCATAAAAGAAAAATGGATAATTTTGACCCATACAATGTGTAGTTGGCTATTGCCACAGATATACCCGTGCGGCTCCAGACTGGGTTTGTGCTCCAGGGTCACATGTATTTATTGTACATTTACCTTTTTTTACTGTTTGGTATATAAATGCATCAGAATTTCTAATAAAATTGTCATGTTTTTGCAGTGCTCAAGGATTCAAGTGCGGTTCTGACTTCACCAGAGTCACCTTCAGGTTAGAGACGCATTAGTTTGATTTCATATTGTTTATTCACATTTTCAAAACTGACTAGATAGTGGGTTCCCTTAATAATTAGTCTTAAGGAAACCCTGTATAGTTAGACTGGTTTGGGTAATTGCAGCCACACAGATGTGATTTTTTTGACAAATATTTGACATAAATAAGCTAAAACCATTAAAGACGTAAAATGTTTACTTAAACTCCCCATGATATTTTATATATATATATATACACTACTGCATGCTAAAAAAAAGAAAGAAATTTGCAATCATTTTGTCAAATTGCAATTTGAAGTTGTTGTTATTAGTTTTAACTCTAGGTATACAACATTTATGACAGAAATATATTAGCTAATTTATATATGAATACATTAATAATATATTGTCTGTATATTACAATTGTGCTGTGGAATGAACTCTGGAGTGCGTGTGTTTTCAGTCCTGATGGAAGTTACGTGGCGGCCGGTTCTGCAGACGGCGTTCTGTACATCTGGAACGTTCTAACAGGAAAACTAGACAAAACTCTTGATAAGGGTCACAGGTGAGCAGGACGAGACACACACGGACAGTCTCACGCGGACACACACACACACAGACAGACACACTCACACGGACAGTCTCACGCGGACACACACACACACACACACACAGACAGACACACTCACGCGGACACACACACACACAGACAGACAGACAGACACACACAGACAGACACACACACAGACAGACACACAGACAGACACACTCACACGGACAGTCTCACACGGACACACACACACACACACACAGACAGACACTCACACGGACACAGACAGACAGACACTCACACGGACACACACGGACACACAGACAGACAGACACTCACACGGACACACACACACACAGACAGACACACTCACACGGACACACACACACACAGACAGACACTCTCACATGGACAGTCTCACACGGACACACACACACACAGACACTCTCACACGGACACACAAACAGACAGACACTCACACGGACACACACACTCACACAGACAGACACACTCACACAGACACAGACAGACACACTCACACACACACAGACAGACACACTCACACGGACACACACACTCACACAGACAGACACACTCACACACACACAGACAGACACACTCACACGGACACACACACAGACAGACAGACACTCAAACGGACACACACAGACAGACACACTCACACGGACAGTCACACGCGGACACACACACACACAGACGGACAGTCTCACACGGACACACACACACAGACAGACACACTCACACGGACAGTCTCACACGGACACACACACACAGACAGACACACTCACACACACACAGACAGACACACTCACACGGACACACACACTCACACAGACAGACACACTCACACACACACACACACACACAGACAGACACACTCACACGGACACACACTCACACAGACAGACACACTCACACACACACAGACAGACACACTCACGCTGACACACACACAGACAGACAGACACTCAAACGGACACACACAGACAGACACACTCACACGGACAGTCACACGCGGACACACACACTCACACGGACAGTCTCACACGGACACACACAGACAGACACACTCACACGGACACACACACTCACACAGACAGACACACTCACACACACACACACACAGACAGACACACTCACGCGGACACACACTCACAGACAGACACACTCACACGGACAGTTTCACACTCACACACACACAGACAGACACACTCACACGGACACACACACTCACACAGACAGACACACTCACACACACACACACACACACACACACACAGACAGACACACTCACGCGGACACACACTCACACAGACAGACACACTCACACACACACAGACAGACACACTCACACGGACAGTCACACGCGGACACACACACACACACACACAGACGGACAGTCTCACACGGACACACACACACAGACAGACACACTCAAACGGACAGTCTCACACGGACACACACACACAGACAGACACACTCACACGGACAGTCTCACACGGAGACACACACACACACACACACAGACAGACACACTCACATGGACAGTCTCACGCGGAGACACACACACACACACACAGACAGACACACTCACACGGACAGTCTCACGCGGACACACACACAGACAGACACACTCACACGGACAGTCTCACGCGGACACACACATACACAGACAGACACACTCACACGGACAGTCTCACGCGGACACACACATACACACACACACACAGACAGACACACTCACACGGACAGTCTCACGCGGACACACACACAGACAGACACACTCACACGGACAGTCTCACGCGGACACACACACAGACAGACACACTCACACGGACAGTCTCACGCGGACACACACACAGACAGACACACTCACACGGACAGTCTCACGCAGACACACTCACACGGACAGTCACACGCGGACACACACTCACACGGACAGTCTCACGTGTGTGTGTGATTAGTGGATAGTAGGCACACTATGAATATTATTTAGTGAAGTTTTTTTTGTTTTTCATCATCTGTAAACGCCATTGATTTTGAGTTTTAGGAACTAATATAGATCCTATAGCCCTAGGATACAGTGTTTATTACTTTCACACAATGTGTTCAGGTTGAATGCTGCATACTTTAGTAAATATGTCAGGGCGTCTGGGTATTATTACATGCATACGCAGCAAATTCATACATAGTATATGAGTTAATACGGCATTCCAAGGCAAACCTACAAATTGTTTAATTTTCCATCGTGTGTTTCCTTCCACACTCGACCGCTCTGATGACCGTCCCGTCTCTCTGTCGTCTCCGCAGCTCCGCCATAAACGCCGTGTCCTGGTCTCCGTCGGGGGCGTTCGTGGCCAGCGTGGAGAAGGGCAGCAAGGCCGTGCTGTGGTCGGACATGTGATCAGCGATTGGTTGAGACGGACTGTGAACACAGAAAGAAAGTGAGCCCACCCTCACGTCCCACTGGCCTCTTGAACTACCTTTCCCACAATGCCATCTCATCTGTCTGGCCACCTGCCTGTGTGTGTGTGTGTGTGTGATGCCTGTACGATCGGGCAGCACCGCACACGTGATTATTATACATAAATATATTTATATCGGCTTTCCTGTACTGTCGTCGGTTGTCTCGCACACACTAGATGTGGGACAGTGAAGATTATGCAAATGACTCATTGTCCTACACGACTCTTACTGCTTATTTTAACACGGCTTTAAATTATGTGTGTGTGTGTGTGTGTGTGTGTGCATTTACTGTTGGGAGATTATGCTTTGCCTTATACAGATACAGGTCATTAAGCTGTGTGTGTGTGTGTGTGTGTGTGTGTGTGTGTGTGTGTGTGTGTGTGTGTGTGCGTATGTGCGTGGAGGCAAGTGTGTGTGTGTGTGTGTGTGTGTGTGTGATCTCCCCTTTATAAACTGTACTGCAAAAAATGCTTTTGTTACTTAGTATTTGTCTTGTTTCCAGTCCAAATGTCTAAAAATTCTTAAATTAAGATTAATTTACTAGATGAGTAAAATGACATAGATATTTAAGTCTTGTTTTCTGGGGAAATAAATAAAAATTAAGTCAGTTTATGCATAAAACAAGCAAAATTATCTGCCAATGGGGTAATAAAAATAATCTTAATTCAAACAGAAACAACATTATTTTTCTGACTCCATTGGCAGATCATTTTTCTTGTTTTAAGCATAAACTCACTTCATTTTGATTTATTTTCTCAGAAAACAAGACTTAATATCAAGATGCATTTACTAAAGTATTAAAATGCCATACGATATTAAGAAATGTTTGATATTTGGACTGGAAACGAGACACAAATACTAAGTAAGAAAAGCATGTTTTGCAGTGTGCATTGAACAGGAACCCAATCTTCAGGATGAATCTTACAAAGACATGTCTCACATTTTGCCTAAAGAACACGCAGGATTTCTGTTCGTATGATTAATTGCATTGACATTTTTGGACTTTTAAGCACATGCACTTAAAAAAATGCCATTGTCATGAATGAGAAATTAATTCTCATACTGTAATATGTCCACAAAGGGCTTTTATTTATTACAATCTGCATAAGCTGAAGCCAGTACATGTGCTGTTATAATATAATTATATTATAATAAATATATATTATAATTGCTATTTTCCCCCACATTACAGTAATGAGAATTATTTTTATTTTTTTTAGATTGCAGTAGTACATTTTTGGGGCAAAAATGTGTTTGCATAAAAATAATAATATTGTGCATGTATAAAATAAAAAAAAACAGGCTTGATTTTCACTATGCAAAATGTAGTAATTTTGATTCTCTTGATATTTTTTTTGTGAGATTTACACACACACACTCCCGACTGTCTGTTGTTGTGTGATGAGATGTGATTATGCTGATGCTCTGATTATTTGTCCAAAATTGTAAAATTTTGTAGACATTCAGAAGTATTTTCCACGATTCCCTCCTATAGTTTACATTTTTATTTGAAATAATGATTTATAGACTGTAATGATTTAATTTGACACAATTGAAAATGAGGGCGTGTCACATATTATTTGATCCAATCACAGCCCCTCCCCTCGGGTCCTGGATGACCGTGTGTGTGTGTGTGTGTGTGTGTGTGTGTGTGTGTGTGTGTGTGTGTGTGTGTGTGTGTGTGTGTGTGTGTGTGTGTGTGTGTGTGTGTGATGTATGCAGTGACTCTGAATGCGTGTTTTAGTGAAGAAAACGATGCTCTATTCTTTATTTTAATTTAATGTTTATTTCCGATGCACACAAGCTCACGTCCTCCGAGCATGACGTCTGTTTCGAATACTGTAACTCTGCTCAGCTTCTTTTTGCAAAGGAAAACAAGTGCACTTGTTATTTGCCCTGACGTCTGACATTTGCACTTAGTTAAAAAAAACAAAACAAATGACTGTGATGCTCCTTCATACTCGATGTCTAACACTATAACTGATGTGTCTGCGATCACATTAGCTCGTTCTAAAACACTCATGTCCTCATCGCTGGAGTCTGTCGAGGTGCCCGACAAGTGCACTTGGTTTCAGGGACAACACACTTCATGATGACTTGTGGGTGTGGCTTGCATTTAGCCCCACCCCACGGATACAGTTGTGGGTGTGGCTTGGACTTAGCCCCACCCCTTGGATACATTTGTGGGTGTGGCTGAGAGTGGGCACTGTTGTATCGCTCAACGGACTGTGGAAGGTAATTGTCGCTAATGTATATGAGGTCTCTGTATATGTCTGCTTAATGTTTACACACCATAAAATGTGTGAGACGTTACTTGCATTTGTCTGTCTTTTTCTTGGATTTAAAAAAAAAACTGGAACGTCATATCGATAAAAGTGAGTCTATAGGCGCGTTTCCATTACAGATTTTCTCAAAACTTTTGCGATTCTTTCTAAATGTCGACAAAAAACTATTGCGAAATGACGGCGTTTACATTAACGATGTTTTGCGACCTAACTGTAATTATTTCCTCTCGCGATAAGTCATTACAGAAATCATGGCGACGGATGTTGGTAGGTTTATGTATATCCAGCCGCCGCACCGGCCATTATTATTAATGGAAGGAGACGTGTGTGTGTTATCAGCATTAATGGCAAGGAAACTCTTATACTTGTGAGTGTTTCTCCCTCATTTCTGCTTCGAGGTCTTGATTGTGGCATTTCTTTGAGGTTTAGAATCCAGTATTCCTGTAATTATTTTGTCTTTTATGAATTTAATAAAGAAATCTGTCTCGTATTCTGTCCAAACCAAGCGGCAACCTCCCTGTCTCTCTCTTGAAACCAACACGGAAGTGAATTAAACGGCAATGCATCGACTGGCCGCTTGAGGCTGGCTGCAGAAGTGAGTCAAATCTGTATCTCCCGCATGTTAAAATGCCCAACTTTACAGCAGAACAAAACATGTTTACAGTCTGGTTCTCTATGTGGCTTTGGTCTATACAGCTAATTTTGCCCTTCATGAAAACTGTGAGCGGGGTGAATTTTTTTATAACTCATCCGTTTAAATTATATTAAGCCTTAAAGTTCTGCAAAATTAAGGGCGTGGCCACTTGAGTGACAGGTGGATTCCCGCTGATGTAAATGCTAGCCGGTTAGCCGTCACTTCACCTCAGCAAATTCCAGCTGCTGAACTTGCCATCTCTGCCGTGTTTGTGCTTTTTTTTCGGGATTATTTAATATAATTTAATACAGCCATTACCTCGCCCACGGCTTTGGATTCCGCCGTTGTCGTCGAGTATCGTTCGAGAGAACAACCAGCGCTGTATTCCAGCTGTTCTCCTCTGTGAACATGCACTAATGGATGTCAGACAATTTCGTTGCTTTTTGTAGTTTTCAGATTTAAAAACGTCTATAGATATTAAAGGTTGTGTAGGTAAGAATTGTCTAAAGAACTTTTTTTCAAATTGGCTTAAACTGTCTTTATATACCAATACATAATTAAAATGTAAGTACTTTGAAAAAGAGAGTATAAAAATTGAGTGACTGTAGTGTATTTAATCTTCAAAAAACACAGCTCATTAATTCCTACCGGGACGAAACAAGTGATTGGCTTGCGCGACTGTCACTCTCCGTCGCCATGACTACCGCCGCTATTATTGGCTCTGCCCACGTGCGCGCACTCGCGCACCCGTTTTTAGGCGGGAGTGAATGGAATTAATGAGCTGTGTTTATTGAAGATTAAATACACTAGAGTCACTCAGTTTTTTATACTCTCTATTTCAGAGTACTTGCATTTTAATTATGTATTGGTATATAAAGACAGTTTAAAAAAATGCAAATAAAAGTTTTTTTTAGACAAATCGCCTTTGGCTAAGCCACGCCCTAGAATGTAGATTGACCAATCACAGCGCAGCCAAGAACGAGCTCCCACAGAGGCTCCGACACTTTTTCACAGCGCTCCATTGACTTCAACGCAGGCGGCTCATATTTTTGGTCTCGGCAGACTATTACGTCGTCGTTTTATAAAAAAATATGGTTAAACGTTGTGCCTGGGGCATTTGTAAAAGAGATACGCGTTTCCCAGAGAGGTTGGAGGGGGTGTCCGTTTTTCCCCTTCCCAAAACCGAAGTTAAATACTGACAAGTGTCGTCTTTGGATTAAACTGTGTGGACGTCCTCACAGTCAGCGAAACCCCTCAAGATCAACAAGCTCACTTTTGCTCTAAGATACATTTAGCTTTTATCCTTACTGTGTGTGAAGTTAAGTTAGGCTATACTAGTTAGACAGTTTTATGCTGTTTAGGTTATGATTTCGGTTCTCTACCCTAATTGTTGATACGCTAGCACACGCTGCTAATAAATAACGTTACAACTTTATACTCGCGTAGTTCGTTTGCTTTGTAATAACGATTATAGAAGTGAATAGAGACCTACCCAGCTTTGTATGAACAGTGTTGCTCCTGATATTGTTAGTCACAGCCTCCGTCTCGATTAGGATATTCGGTGGTTCATTTTTTGACTGTGACCGTTATGCTTTTGCCTGTATTTGGATGCCTTGTTGTTGCTTGCGTTTCGCCGGTATGTCTTGAATATAGCCTTCAAACGCACACTGAGCCCCTTTTGCCTACTTCTATCGGACACTTTATTTGCTGCTTTATAAAAGTTTGATAAAATTTCAGCAGGAAGAGCCGTCACAGCATAAGCCATGTTGATACCAAACCAGAGCCCAGATGAAGTTGTCGGAGGTAGCAACAGTAACTAAGGGGGGCGGGGCTTAGCCAAAGGTGAATTCTGACCTACCCTACCTTTAAGGCTACACTCGTTCTGCGGTGCCATTGCTCTGGAACAGATTATAACATGCTTATGTACCGTCAGATGAAATGCTTGATGAAGTCCATGCATGTGAGATAAATTTCAGTGAGGTAAAAGTATCACATGATCATTTTCGTGAGATTTACCTGTGAACTGACTGTCTATGTTCGTATGGTGAGATCTGATAATGTTGCAGAAATGGTTATTTCAAATATCAAAGTTTCGCGCTTCACTCTGAAACCAGCAACACGTATTTTTATTTACCGGCAACTCGTCAAAATAAAAGCTCTGTGGTACTGTTTGAAAATTAATAAATCAAGGCATATCAATTAGTATTGTCATTTTACAGTAAAATAAAAAAGGTTTTTATTTATTTATTTATAGTCATACTGAACTGGTCAAAAACACTTTAAAAACACTTTTATTTTTTACTTTGAAACTATTTTCACTCAGAAATTGCTTGTAAATTTCACAAATAGTTACAAAGAAACATTGAATTAAACATGAAATTTTGAAGTAGAAAAACAGAAAGATTGCCAGCCGCTCCGAGTGTGTGTACGTGAGACGCGAGCGATAAGAGGGTCTTTACTCTGTGTGTAATCCATGCGCTGACATCAGCACTGAGACTGAGACTGCTGAGACTGACAATCCTCTGTCTCACACACACACACACACACACACACACTCTCTCTCTCTGTCTCACACACACACTCTCTCTCTCTGTCACACACACACACACACACACACACACACACACACACACACACACACAGTCTCTCTCTCTTTAAATACCAACAAACGTGAAATTGAACGTTCCAGTCCTGTCTTCTGATTGGTCGATCCAGTGTTCCATTAACAGCCCAACTATTAACCTAATAGTGTGTGTGACACTAACTGACACGACTAGATCCACTATTAAAAGACGACACCGATCAGTCTGATAATAATTGTAAAGTGTTTTTGACATATTAAAAGTTTGTGTGACTGAAAGGTACACATAATTTTGGTTTCACCCAAAGCTATAATATGAATATGGACTAGTTTTATTATGCTTTTCCGGCGCTTGACCGCCACTCGTTCAGTGTATTTAAACCGGAAGCGTTGACGTTCTGCTAAACATCTCCTTTTGTGTCTCACAGAAGCACAGTCATGCATGTTTGATTGACACGAGGGTGAGTGAACGAAGACAGAGCCGATAACTAGGGAACCTGCATTGCGAAGCACACAGTTCAACTCTTTATGATCCTCAGATCCGAGTCTGAATGCTCTTCCTCGTTGTTGTCCCGGGTCGGGTGTGATATAACTATGATGTCCGAGTGATACACATTTGATTGGATTATGCATCTTGATTACTTCTGCACGCTAATCTCGCTGACGGTAAAGAACTGAGCCACCGATGACCAATGGCTGGGCGGTGGGCGGAGTCACAGGTTACAAATACTGGCCCTGAACATCACTGCACACACACACACACACACACACACTTTACCTGGACACACAACAGCATCTGTATCTGAACACCGACAGGTGAGTGTTACTGATGCAGGATGGATGGATGGATGGATGAATAGATGGATGGATGGGTGGATGAATAGATGGATGGATGAATAGATGGATGGATGGATGGGTGGATGAATAGATGGATGGATGGATGGGTGGATGAATAGATGGATGGATGGGTGGATGAATAGATGGATGGATAGGTGGATGGATGGATGGGTGGATGAATAGATGGATGGATGGATGGATGGGTGGATGAATAGATGGATGGATAGGTGGATGGATGGATGGATGGTTGAATAGATGGATGGATGAATGAATGAATAGATGGATGGATAGGTGGATGGATGGTTGAATAGATGGATGAATGAATAGATGGATGGATGGTTGAATAGATGGATTGATGAATGAATGAATAGATGGATGGATGGTTGAATAGATGGATGAATGAATAGATGGATAGTTGAATAGATGGATGGATGAATGAATGAATAGATGGATGGTTGAATAGATGGATGGATGGTTGAATAGATGGATGATGAATAGATGGATGAATAGATGGATGGTTGAATAGATGGATGGATTGATGGATGGATGGTTGAATAGATGGATGATGAATAGATGGATGGTTGAATAGATGGATGGATGAATGAATGAATAGATGGATGGTTGAATAGATGGATGGATTGATGGATGGATGGATGAATAGATGGATGGTTGAATAGATGGATGGATGAATTAATGAATAGATGGATGGTTGAATAGATGGATGGATTGATGGATGGATGGTTGAATAGATGGATGATGAATGGATGAATAGATGGATGGATGAATGAATTAATAGATGGATGGATGAATGAATTAATAGATGGATGGTTGAATAGATGGATGGATTGATAGATGGATGGTTGAATAGATGGATGGATGGTTGAATAGATGGATGATGAATAGATGGTTGAATAGATGGATGGATGGATAAATGAATGAATAGATGGATGAATAGATGGATGGATGAAGGAATAGATGGATGGATGGTTGAATAGATGGATGGTTGAATAGATAGATGGATGGTTGAATAGATGGATGGATGAATAGATGGATGGATGAATAGATGGATGGTTGAATAGATGGATGAATAGATGGATGGTTGAAGGAATAGATGGATGGATGGTTGAATAGATGGATGGTTGAATAGATAGATGGATGGTTGAATATATGGATGAATAGATGGATGGATGAATAGATGGATGGTTGGATAGATGGATGAATAGATGGATGGTTGAATAGATGGATGGATGAATGAATAGATGGATGGATGGTTGAATATATGGATGAATAGATGGATGGATGAATAGATGGATGGTTGGATAGATGGATGAATAGATGGATGGTTGAATAGATGGATGAATAGATGGATGGATGAATGAATAGATGGATGGATGGTTGAATAGATAGATGGTTGAATAGATGGATGAAGGAATAGATGGATGGATGGTTGATTAGATGGATGAAGGAATAGATGGATGGATGGTTGAATAGATAGATGGTTGAATAGATGGATGAAGGAATAGATGGATGGATGGTTGAATAGATGGATGGTTGAATAGATGGATGGTTGAATAGATGGATGAAGGAATAGATGGATGGATGGTTGAATAGATGGATGGTTGAATAGATGGATGGTTGAATAGATGGATGAATAGATGGATGGATGGTTGAATAGATGGATGGTTGAATAGATGGATGAAGGAATAGATGGATGAAGGAATAGATGGATGGATGGTTGAATAGATGGTTGGTTGAATAGATGGATGGTTGAATAGATGGATGAATAGATGGATGGATGGTTGAATAGATGGATGAATAGATGGTTGAATAGATGGATGAATAGATGGTTGAATAGATGGATGAATAGATGGTTGAATAGATGGATGGTTGAATAGATGGATGGTTGAATAGATGGATGAAGGAATAGATGGATGGATGGATGGTTGAATAGATGGATGGTTGAATAGATGGATGAATAGATGGTTGAATAGATGGATGAATAGATGGTTGAATAGATGGATGAATAGATGGTTGAATAGATGGATGAATAGATGGTTGAATAGATGGATGAATAGATGGATGGTTGAATAGATGGATGAATAGATGGATGGATGGATAGATGGATGGTTGAATAGATGGATGGTTGAATAGATGGTTGAATAGATGGATGAATAGATGGTTGAATAGATGGATGAATAGATGGATGGATGGATAGATGGATGGTTGAATAGATGGATGGTTGAATAGATGGATGAATAGATGGATGGATGAAGGAATAGATGGATGAATAGATGGATGGATGGATGGATGGATGGATGGATGGTTGAATTGAATGATGGATGGATGGATGGATGGATGGATGGATGGAGGAATGAATGGATGGATGGATGGATGGATGAATGAATAGATGGATGGATGAATAGATGGATGGATGAATAGATGGATGGATGGATGGTTGAATAGATGGATGGTTGAATAGATGGATGGTTGAATAGATGGATGAATAGATGGATGGATGAAGGAATAGATGGATGGATGAAGGAATAGATGGATGAATAGATGGTTGAATAGATTGATGGATGGATGGATGGATGGATGGATGGAGGAATGAATGGATGGATGGATGGATGGATGGATGGATGAATGAATAGATAGATAGATGGATGGATGGATGAATAGATGCATGAATAGATGGATGGATGGATGAATAGATGGATGGATGGATGAATGAATAGATGGATGGATGGATGGATAAATGGATGGATGAATGAATAGATGGATGGATGGATGAATATATGAATGGACTGATGGATGACTGAATAGATGGATGAATAGATGGATGGATGGATGAATGAATAGATGAATGGATGGATAAATGGATGGATGAATGAATAGATGGATAAATGGATGAATGGATGGAATAGATAGTTTGACATTCAGTCAAACAAACAAGCAAGTGTGTGTGTGTGTGTGTGTGTGTGTGTGTGTGTGTGTGTTAATTGGGGTTTAGGTTACACTAGATTAGTGCTGTGAGTCATCGGCTCAGAGCTGAAACTGCTGATGAGGTCTGTGTGTGTGTGTGTGTGTGTGTGTGTGTGTGTGTGTGAGTGAGTGAATGATTAATAATGAGTATTTATTGATTATCAGTGTTTGTATTTCTGCTTTAGGAGACAGAATGGCTCCCAAACACGTCATCTACAAGAAACTCTCCAGAGACAAATCAGTGAGTGTCTGTCCATCAATCAATCAATCAATCAATCATAACTTCATCAGGACAATAACTTTACTCTAGAGCTGCTGTAAAGCTGTGTAATCTCCTATTATCACTGTAAAGCTGCTTTGAAACAATATATATTGTTAAAAGCGCTGTATAAATGGTGACTTGACTAATGTGTGTGTGTGTGTTAGCGCTGACTGGATAACTGTGTGTGTGTGATGTCATAGGTTGGCGTTTACATGGGAAAACGGGATTTCGTGGATCACTGCGACTTTGTTGATCCTGTTGGTGAGTTTAGAAACTTTACTGACAGCGTTTATAATGCATGAATTATGCCTCGTGATGCACCTTATAATGCATTGTGTTGTCTCATGAATAATTATAACCACATTATAATACATTATAATATAATAACTATAGAAAATACAATGCATTAAGACACATGCAAAACAATTTCAGATTTAATAGGGAATCTGCAAATATTATGCATTTTAACTTTGGTTATAATTATTTATTAAAATATATAATGCATTAAAATGAACATTATGAATAGCTTTATACTGCATGATGAAGGCTTTAAATAAAGTGTTTAAATGTTTCTTCTCTCCCATTGAAGTGAATGGAGAGCAGAATTATTATAGTTACTAAAAAACTAAAACCATAAAAAACTTTTGTAACTTTAACTGAAAAAAAAAAAAAATATATATATATATATAAACTTATTTTATTTCAGCTAGTTGCCAAGGTAAATTTCATTTGGTTTAATTTAATATACTAAAATAACTAAAGCTGAAATAAAAATCTATTAAAACCATTTAGTAATTTCGTTTTTTTGTAAGTTTTTTTATTTTGAATGCATTAAATATATTTAAATATAAAATGCATTCAAAATAAAAACTATATATATATACATGTTTTTAAAAAATAAGTAGCCTATATAATTTTATTAGTTTCTGTTAAATATGTGTAATATATATATATAGTACGGTAGTTATCTAAAATAACAATGATGGAGAGTGACATGTAGAGCTGACAGATCTCTC
The DNA here is from genome assembly GCF_949152265.1 of Phoxinus phoxinus. NCBI lineage: Eukaryota > Metazoa > Chordata > Actinopteri > Cypriniformes > Leuciscidae > Phoxinus > Phoxinus phoxinus. Next base: position 42,038,581 of record NC_136879.1, read on the forward strand.
TCTCTCTCTCTCTCTCTCTCTCTCTCTCTCTCTCTCTCACACACACACACACACACACACACTCTCTCTCTCAGATGGAGTTGTGCTGATCGACCCAGCGCAGGTCAAAGGAAAGAAAGGTGAGACACATTCACAGACAGATGGCAGTGCTGAGCTGTGTGTGTGTGTGTGTGTGTGTTGAGCTTTTGAAACACATGTAGATTAATGAGTGTGTGTGTGTGTTGAGCCTATGAAACGCATGTAGATAAAAGAATGTGGTGTGTGTCTGTGTGTGTGTGTGTGTGTGTGTGTGTTTTGAGCCTATGAAACACATGTAATTAATGAATCTGCTGTGTGTGTGTGTGTGTGTGTGTGTGTGTTTATCTCCTCTAGTCTACGTCATGTTGTCCTGCACGTTCCGCTACGGTCGGGACGATATGGACGTCCTGGGAATTGCGTTCCGCCGGGATATCTTCCTGTGCACGCGGCAGGTCTACCCCCCCCTGCAGGACAAGGAGCGCAGCGTACACACCAAAGTGCAAGAGAAGATCCTGCGCAAGCTCGGGGACAACGCGCATCCCTTCTTCTTTGAGGTTAGAGTCATTTCTGATCGCTTTTATTCAAGACGGACATAAACTTTATCTTGGAAGTGCCCCAGTTATGCTATTTTAAAGATTGCTAGTTTTGTTTTGATTTCTCCTACAATAAGTTTACATGCATCAAAGTCAAAAACACTGTAATGTCCTCATAATCTCCACCGCAGCGTCAGCTCTTTTCTCTCAGCGTCTGAAACGCTTCATTCGAAGATTCAGTCTCTCTAAACCCCGCCCCTCTGAGAGCTGCTCTGCTCTGATTGGTCAGAAACTAAACGCTCATTATCATATCTGAATCTCAGCTCTTGACACACAGTGATTCGAACAGTGGCGATGGCGTGGGCTTTACCGTATCGATCTCATCAACACGAACCAAACTCTCCCGGTCTCAGATACACTGCAGTGTTTGAGGGCGGAGCTAAGAGACGCGGTTCAGCCAATCAAGACCACAGGCTGGCTTTATGCTAATTAGTTACATTGTTAAATAGGGATGTAACAGGAAGTGAGACTGGAATTACTGACCGACTCGACTCGCTTCAGTTCAGAATCACTTCTTTCTTTTAGGAGACGAAAACTACATTATCTGTACTTTGCTAATCTTTCACATTCACACACAGCTCTAGTACACACTACATGAAAGGACTTAAAAGGCATAATAGGGGCACTTTAAGTGGGTTTGTGCGGGTGGATGTGTTGTGATTTCTGGTTGCGTGTGTTTTTCTCTCAGTTTCCAGATAACCTGCCCTGTTCAGTAGCTCTGCAGCCGGCCTCCACAGACCCAGGGAAGGTGAACGCCCGAAAACACCTCAACCACACACATTCAGTGTTTTGATACGATTGTCATTTTTATGTTTAAATTTTGGTTAAAGTTTTAGTCATTTGTATATATATATATTTTTAAATGTTAAAATATTTAATTTTTAGGATTAGTCATTTTAGTAAATCAAGTTGCACTAAATGAAAATGGGAAATGTTTTTTACATTTATTTTATTTAAAGTAAAGCTATATAATTCTGATCACAATTCTCCCACGATTCTGAATAGACAACTAATTGTAATTTACTAGAGGCTCTAACAAAATGTTTAATTAATTTAAATGTATTACTATTTTTTTTAATTGGTTAATGATTCAATGACTCGCTCACTCATAGACTTAACCCGTTCCATTACTGGATGAATCAGCGTTTTTTTTAACGAATGATTCATTACAAATATATTTTGAACAGTCACTTGACGCCACCTACTGGTGTAACGATGTAATGATACAATCTTTATTTGAAGCATCAATAAAGGAATAAGATTGCGTGAGTGTTTGAATCGAAATCACAATCTTTTAACGATTAATCGTGCTGCTCTAATTTCTGTGTGTGTGTGTGTGTGTGTGTGTGTGTGTGTGTGTGTGTGTGTGTGTGTGTGCGCGCAGCGCTGTGCAGTGGAGTTTGAGGTGAAGGCTTTCTGTGCCGAAAATCAAGATGAAAAAGCCCAAAAGAGGTGAGAAAAGACAGACCAGACCAATACAAAAAAACCTAAAAGAACAAAGCCTCACCAATACAAGACACCCCAAGGCCCAGAGCGAGGCTCACTATTTTAATGCACTGGAATAAAAAAGAAAATGCTAAATAGTAGCCAATCAGAAGCCTTGTGGATGTTGTGTTGGCTAGTGGTTGAGGCAATTGTAATTGTTTTAATAGATTGTTGTCTTGTCTGAGACCCAGATCATTATCATGAGGTCTTGAGGGTCCTGAGAGCAAAACCACAAGACTCAACTCTTTACTCTATAAACACACTCTCTCTCTCTCTCTCTCTCT
>NC_136879.1:42041160-42058660 GCF_949152265.1 Phoxinus phoxinus
ATGCTCTTTTCACACACACACTGAACACAATGAAGCATTGCTTGGTCACTGGTTGAGCTAAACTGGTATTATATAATGGTGTAGTTAAATATATCAGCTGACAGATATTCAGCATAATTCATGTGTGAGACAGTCTAACAGAAGGACGGACAAAACCTGTGAAATATCAGTTCTTCTCATATTTTACTACCATTTTCTAAATATAGCGAATAAACTGATAATGTGAGAAATGTTGAATGTGTCTGAATACATTTTTGGTTTTGACTGTAATCCATATCCAAACGTAAATAAATCCATTTAAATCTGCGATTGCACGTTGCAGACATACTACCACGGAGAGATGATCAACATCAGCGTGGACATCGACAACAGCTCCAGCAGGAATGTGAAGGACGTGTCAGTGTCAGGTACATGATAAACACAGTGCTCACTTCAAACCGATGTAAAATAAAGCAATAAGCCCCGCAAAAAACTCCACGTCGTGCCTAACAACGCCCCTAAATCCACTGTAAAAAACGGCTTCAAGGGGCTTATTGCTTTTATAAAACGGTTACTCCATAAAAATAATATTTATATTTAATAAAAAATAATATTTAATATTTATTTTATTCATAAAATAAACACCAGCACAAAAAATATAACGTTATTATTATATAACGCATTTATTCCTCCGCAAAGCAATGTAGTTCCAAAGAGGTTGCTAAGCAACATGCAGCAACAAAGAATCACAAACGGCAGTTGCGCAGTAACACTAATGTAATGCGGTCACAGGCATAGATATAGATAATAAAGGCTAGATGTCTTTCGGCGGAGTCTCGAACGTCATCACCGGCGGCCATCTTGTCACAGGGAAGCTTTCTGTAAGGTAAGTGATCTTCACGAACACAAATCCTCTTATCTCGCTGAAATCTTGACGGATTCATTAACGTGGCTATAATTCTGGATGCTTGAACATGTTGAAATATATAATATTATAATTATTCATAAGTACGCAGTGTCATTACTACATCTCTGACGTTTATAACAAACCAACCCGTTTGAAAATCGGTAGAAAATCGAGCAAGTTATGGTTATTTAAAAAGTACATGCACCATTAAAACAATGTTATGACTGAGCGAACTGACTGTGGCAAGATGGCCGCCGTCTGCGGACGTCGAACCTCCATTGGCCAGCAGCGCGGACGAGACATCTAGCCTTTATTATATGATATCTATGGTCACAGGTGTGTGTTTGTGAAGTAATTTACAACGGCTGCAAACGCGGCTTAACCAATCAGAATCAAGGACTAGAACTCTCCGTTTTATAAGTGTGTGTTTAGTGTGTTACAGTGTGTGTTTTCTGTTTCTCCGTATCACAGTGGAGCAGGTCACTAGTGTGGTGCTTTACTCCAATGACAAATACGTCAGTCCTGTGGCCTATGATGAAACCATGTGAGTACAAACACACCATTACGACATAATATAATGACGAGTTCTCTGCATTCTGAGGTGACTGATTCAATCACTCCTTGACTTCATAGTTTAAGCATAAAAACACGATAAAGTGGATCATTGAGCTGTTTGTTTTCATCCATATCCTCAGTATTGAATAAAATGTACTGTAAGTTTATAGTCACGATTGACGTTTTTCTTGACTTCGCACACCGTTTTGGATGATGGAGATTTTATATTTTTGTTGTATAAATTTTTTTTGTGCAATAATTAACAATAATTAATCTTTATGATGTCACAGTCAGAATATATCATCTTTATGATGTCACAGTCAGAATGGAGTCTTTATGATGTCACTGTCAGAATGGAGTCTTTATGATGTCACAGTCAGAATGGAATCTTTATGATGTCGCAGTCAGAATGGAGTCTTTATGATGTCACAGTCAGAATAGAGTCTTTATGATGTCACAGTGAGAATATATCATCTTTATGATGTCACAGTCAGAATAGAGTCTTTATGATGTCACAGTGAGAATATATCATCTTTATGATGTCACAGTCAGAATATATCATCTTTATGATGTCACAGTCAGAATGGAGTCTTTATGATTTCACAGTCAGAATATATCATCTTTATGATGTCACAGACAGAATGGAGTCTTTATGATGTCACAGTCAGAATATATCATCTTTATGATGTCACAGTCAGAATAGAGTCTTTATGATGTCACAGTGAGAATATATCATCTTTATGATGTCACAGTCAGAATATATCATCTTTATGATGTCACAGTCAGAATGGAGTCTTTATGATGTCACAGTCAGAATATATAATCTTTATGATGTCACAGTCAGAATGGAGTATTTATGATGTCACAGTCAGAATAGAGTCTTTACGATGTCACAGTCAGAATGGAGTATTTATGATGTCACAGTCAGAATAGAGTCTTTACGATGTCACAGTCAGAATGGAGTATTTATGATGTCACAGTCAGAATAGAGTCTTTACGATGTCACAGTCAGAATGGAGTCTTTATGATGTCACAGTCAGAATAGAGTCTTTACGATGTCACAGTCAGAATAGAGTCTTTACGATGTCACAGTCAGAATGGAGTCTTTACGATGTCACAGTCAGAATGGAGTATTTACGATGTCACAGTCAGAATAGAGTCTTTACGATGTCACAGTCAGAATAGAGTCTTTACGATGTCACAGTCAGAATGGAGTCTTTACGATGTCACAGTCAGAATGGAGTATTTATGATGTCACAGTCAGAATAGAGTCTTTACGATGTCACAGTCAGAATGGAGTCTTTATGATGTCACAGTCAGAATGGAGTATTTATGATGTCACAGTCAGAATGGAGTATTTATGATGTCACAGTCAGAATGGAGTCTTTATGATGTCACAGTCAGAATGGAGTATTTATGATGTCACAGTCAGAATAGAGTCTTTATGATGTCACAGTCAGAATGGAGTCTTTATGATGTCACAGTCAGAATGGAGTCTTTATGATGTCACAGTCAGAATGGAGTCTTTACGATGTCACAGTCAGAATGGAGTCTTTATGATGTCACAGTCAGAATGGAGTCTTTATGATGTCACAGTCAGAATGGAGTCTTTACGATGTCACAGTCAGAATGGAGTCTTTATGATGTCACAGTCAGAATGGAGTATTTATGATGTCACAGTCAGAATAGAGTCTTTATGATGTCACAGTCAGAATAGAGTCTTTATGATGTCACAGTCAGAATGGAGTATTTATGATGTCACAGTCAGAATAGAGTCTTTATGATGTCACAGTCAGAATGGAGTCTTTATGATGTCACAGTCAGAATGGAGTCTTTATGATGTTACTGGGAGAGCATTAATGTCACATTAATGTCTCATTATTTTGTATCATTTGTCTTGTGTTTATGATGTAACGGTACACAGTAAGAGTGGTATTCCTCTGTTCTGTAGATGTACTGTCACTGTAAGAAGATTAAGCTGCTGTGTTACAGGGACACTGTGCCCGCTGGGACCAGCCTGAAGAAGGTGTACAGTCTCTGTCCTCTACTGGGCAATAACCGGGAGAGACATGGACTCGCTCTGGATGGGAAACTGAAGCATGAGGACACTAACCTGGCCTCCTCTAGCATGTGAGTGCGGATCGTTCGCCATCTATACGTGGATAATCTGAATGCTTCAGCTCCTGATGTTTCTGTATCTCACGGTTCTCTTCAGCGTGAAGGATGAGGTTCTGAAGGAGATCCTGGGCATGCTGGTGGCCTATAGGGTGGTGGTGAAGTGTACCGCAGCGGGGTGAGTTCAGGCTCAGTGTCGGCTCATATCTGTGTGGTGAGGAAAGGCTTTGCTAATAACTTTATTTCTGCTCTCTTGCAGTGTCGTTGGGTCCAGGTGAGTTTTGATTGGTGTAGAATTTTCTCAACATTCAGTGTGTAAGTGTGTAAGGTGCAATCGTGTGTTTCAGTGAGGTTGCTGTGGAGGTTCCCTTCAAGCTCATGCATCCCAAACCTGATCCAGGTGAGCTGATCACAGTAAAAAAAAAAAAAATATATATATATATATATATCATAAAAATGATATATATATCATGGAAAAATGTAATAATAACCTATGCCATGCCATTTCGAGTGCAGAAATTGTACCCGTTTCTTACCCAGTTAGTTTATGCATGACTGACAAATATGCATCGCAAGTTTATTTATGTTAAAACAGTGTAATTTAAATGCATGGACATTTTCGTGTGCAATTCAAAAGCATAAATATTAAATTAGGGCCTAAATATTTTTCTGTGATTTTACTATTCATTTTCATAACAGAAAATGATTGCAAAATATCCATCAGTTCCTTAAAAACAAACTCAATTTGTTTTAATAGCAAATGCATGGTCACTAGATTTTAAAAGAGAGCTCATATAATTCTGAATTTGATTGGGATTAGAAGACAATTAATATTCAGTATTGTTATCAATTTAACGGCATCAGGTCAGAATAAATAAAAAACAAGTGAATTAAACAGGAAATATTGAAGTTAAAATAGTATCATCTTTTAAAACATACTCCAATATTCTTAGTTTACAACGCTCATTAATCAAAAATCATTTTTTACTGTGTAGAGCTGCTTTGAACTCATTTCATAACTTTAAATATTTCAAATTCATAACTTTCATCTTTTAAAACATACTCCAATAATCTTAGTTTACAACGTTCATTAATCAAAAATCATTTTTTACTGTGTAGAGCTGCTTTGAACTCATTTCATAACTTCATAACAACACTGAACATTAAGCATAGAGCTGATTTACATCTAAACTGGTTTCATAACTGATGAATTGTACATGTTGCATAAAGCGATGTATATGACTTGACTTGATAATAACCGAATGTCTGCTTTGTTTTCTCCCTGTCCTCCTCCTCCTCCTGAAGAGAGGTAAGAATGTCTTTCCCAATGCTATAGTCCATTATCGTGTTCGTGACACCGCTTATGCTAAATGTGCTGTAATATAAAACCCTCGTCCTCGTGTATTTGATTCCACGTGTCCGTTGCACAATGTGTGGTGTACACTTCCCAACAACAACAACACACACACACTCTTGAGATGATAAACGATCCGCGTTGGCTCTGGGAAGGGAAAGTTATATCAGTGTGCGATCTGAACGCGATCCCGTCTCTTGTGTAGAGCCCCAGTTTTTAGCGTCGTTCTTTGAGTAAATCTGTTGTTGCTGTTCAATAGAAACACTTTTATGACATCAAAACAAGGGTGTGTGTGTGTCGTTGACATAAAACACCTTTGTTCCCGTTTCCTGATTTAGTGCTCCTCTTCATCTCTACATCAGCCTTTTACGTTGATTGAGTTTCTTGTGTCTCTTTGTGTGATTTTAATGCTTGTGTGTGTGTGTGTGTGTGTGTGTGTTCAGTGAAGACACAACTGACCTGGTGTTCGAGGAGTTTAAACGCTCTTATCTGAAAGGGATCATCGGCGAGGATGACGATTCTCCGGCTGAGCCTTGAGAGCCTTCTCCACGGGTGACACGTGTATATGCGTGTTTTATGCTGGCAGAATCGTGCATATAAAGATTCGTACGCATTAGTGGATGCATGTTGAGGTTTTGTAGATGCGAGGTAAGAAAAACTAACTGGCCGAATAATCATAAATGCGGCAGACTGCATATATGCACTGCTAATAATTATATACACTCTTAAAGGGATAGTTCACTTTGAAATTAAATGTTGGTGTGTTTTATCTTACCTGAAGTGCATCCAAGATGTAGGTGTCTTTGTCTCCGCAGTAGTTTCAATTTTGATATTTTTAGGTCAAACCGTTCTTGTCTGTCAGTCATATAATGCAGGTCTATAGGCACTGTCTCCAAAAGCATGCAGAGAAAAGTCCAAATTAAACAATTCCCCATCGTAAGTGCACATTGACGGCCTAAGACACGAAACAAGCGGTTTGTGTGATAAAACGAACAGTATTTATATCGTTTTTATCTCTTTTACACAACCACGTCCATCTGATCTGTTTACTTAGTCTGCGCAAGCGACGTAGAGCGCCGGAAGTGGTCTCCCGGATGAGTTTGCGCGAGATTACGTACATTTTTTTTTTTTTAGGGCTGTACGTTAAACGCGTTATTAACGGCGTTAACGCAAACCCATTTTAACGGCGTAAAAAAATTTATCGCGAGATTAACGCCTAGCAAACTTTGTCGTTTTTTGGAAGGAGGCCATGTTTCCGAAATGGAGGCCAATAAGATTCTGAATGGAAAGTTTATTTTTTTTTAAGTTTTCAAATGGTTCAATTGACAAGACCAAAGTGATCTGTGTGTTGTGTCGTTGTGAACTGAGCAATCATCGCAGCACGTCCAGTCTGAAATACCACTTGATGGCCAAGCACACACACACACACCGCTGATGCGTTTCTATGCCCACTCGTCAACATCAGTAACGTCACCTCATCAGTATTTCTTTCACCCTTTTATTGATGGACAGTGTTACATTGTGTGAGAGATTATTTGCTCCAAGTGAGAATGTTCGTGTGAAATTGAACACAGTATATGTTGTTTTTAATAAAAAAACATTTGCACAAAGCAAGCCGATCCACTTTTCCATGTTGATAAGAGCATTAAAATGAGAAAAAAGAATGGATAAAAAAAAGAAATCAAGAGACATTTAGAATAGATAAAAATGTGCGATTAATCACGAGTTAACTATGACATTAATGCGATTAATCGCGATTAAATATTTTAATCGTTTGACAGCCCTAATTTTTTTACATCGGTTTAAACATCCCGGATAAGCGCAAACTAGTACCATTTCTATTAGCCGTCCCACAATCTCTGTTCTGTGCATAGGTTCTGGTGTAAACAATGAGTGACGTACACGCGCGAGAGAGAGAGATCACTTCCGGCGCTTGCGCAGACTAAATAAACAGATCAGATGGACGTGGTTGTGTAAAAGAGATAAAAACGATATAAATACTGTTCGTTTTATCACACAAACCGCTTGTTTCGTGTCTTAGGCCATCAATGTGCAATTACGATGGGGAATTGTGTAATTTGGACTTTTCTCTGCATGCTTTTGGAGACAGTGACTATAGACCTGCATTATATGACTGACAGACAAGAACGGTTTGACCTAAAAATATCAAAATTGAAACTACTGCGGAGACAAAGACACCGACATCTTGATGCACTTCAGGTAAGATAAAACACACCAACATTTAATTTCAAAGTGAACTATCCCTTTAAATGAAAAGGTTCTATATGGAATTCTTCAGATATATCTTCATAATTTTATGAATTTACTTTTTAATTAAACAGCTCATAAATATACTTAAAATAAACACGGAAGTATTATACAATCATTTAAGACGTTTCTCCTTATAAAGAACGTTTTTGGCATAATAAAAAATTGAGAACCCTTTTTAAAAGAGTGTATCGTTTAGTTAAGTTGATGCTATAATTAGCATTTTGATGCATAAGATGTTTTTGAACCATAAAATCAAACCGTTCAGTGTGAACTCGGTTTAAAAGCTTCTTCCTAGAAAACTAAAATGATAAATCTAGAGCTTTCCGTAAGGATAAACGGATATACAGTACATAATTTGTTTTATTTGACACAAATCGATGTATTACATAGCTAATTATTTTGCAGTGAGGTAAATTCTGTTGTTATTTGCTCTGTAAATCTAAAATAAAACTATTTGTGACGGCAAACAGCTACATGATCTCTATACCAAATTATATTATTTATTGAATCCATCATTACAGAACTGTAACGTATAACATGTGCTAAAGTCTTGTAACGTTAGCGCCACAAGTTAACACATACTATTGCTTTGTGTGTTGAACTGCTAGATGGCAGCAATCGATGAATAAAACTGCAGGGTACTGACATAAGTGTTTAAATCAAATTAAAATGTGCTGTTTTACACAATTGTTGCGTGTCCCAATGCTTATTTGAATGTTGTTTTTAGCTTTTAGCAAGGCTGGTTACTACGTTTCAAACCTTACTTTTCAATGCAGAATGAGCCATTGCTTGTGAATGTGCGAGATTACGCTATAGGTCAATAAGTAGAAGAATGACAAAGTGCTGCTTGCACTACAAACCAGTGCGTTTCAGATTATGTAAGGGTTAACCCTTGTGCACTGTTCGATTTCTGTGTAAACCCTTTATGGTGCGGGTCAAAATGACCCTAATTGGATTCAATGCAATTCCTCAAATCACACTATGAAAAACAACAAAGATTCAGGTACAAATTGTAAACTTTTAATATCAACATTTGTCAAACATTACAAAAAAAATATATATGAACATATGATTTGTGAAAATGTTTTTTAACCATTTTTTTAAAAAAGTTTTGTTTTGACAAAATTTGATTATTATTGATTAACAGTATACTTTTTTTTTTATGTTTTCATTTATTTATTTTTTCATTTTATGCTTAGAACATCATAACTGAACTATTAAATTTAGCTGTATAATGAAAATAATGTTTACTTTTCCTAAGTTGGCTCAACTTTTGTTTTGTAGACTCATTTCATAAAATCAAGAAGTTACTTCTGACATGATGAGCACACCGCAACTGTGTCTTTTCTGCATATGAAGTTCTTGCACTTCACACACGGTGCTGGTTTTGCTCTCGCACTTGGATGGGCATACACACACACACACATCACAAGTGCCCTGCCATACATAACATAAATGTTTTTATTGTGCGTCTGTACAGTTTCTTTTGAATAGCTGCCTATGAGGGTCAAATTGGCACTTAGTAATAGTACGAACGTATAATAATTTTGTTTGTATATGACAAAACACATCAGCATGCTGAAACTTTGCATGCATGTTCATGATGATAAATGAGAAAAAGTTTCAAAATATCAATAAAACAAAAACAAAGGTTTAGTTTTATTTCAGGTAGCTTGAAAAAATAAATGATAGCTAATTTTTACAATATGTGGCTGACAAAATATTTTTCTGTATTGAAATAAGTATGGAAAAGCTCATTGTTTAGCTTCATAAGGTAGTAAAAAGCCACAATAACAAAATATAACCAATAAATGTTATTATTTTTGGTCGGTACAGTTGCCTTGGAGCTTTAAAATATGCGGGGTCAAATTGACCCGCGAACATCACGAACGTAATAGTAATTTTGTTTGTATATGTCAAAACACATCAGCATGTTGAAACTTTGCATGCATGTTCATGATGATAAATGAGAAAAAGTCACAAAATATCAAGAAAAAAAACATAGGTTAACCAGTATTTCCAACGACTAGAAAATCGAAATGGGTCAAATTGACCCGCAACATAACACAAGGCATAATGCCCGACGAGGTGTCCATTGTCAGGTATTAATGGACGACGGCGATTACCTGACAATGGACACCTCGAATGGCATTATCCCGCTTATACCATGTTCACTTGCCAAATAATACATTTTTAAAACATTAGTTTATATTTGAATTAGTTTTACAATATAAAAACATGCTGTCTCTTTAAATGCAAATGAGCTGGATCTGTCCAGAAGGGGGCGGAGTCTACTAGAACATGCCGATCACTCTCGTAACATTGCAGTTCTTCATCATCATGAAAGTGTATTATCTGCATGCGTTTTAAAGCTAAATCAGTCTAAACTTGTCGGTTCTCTTTCACGTCTTATTGCGCTTAAACTGTCGAACACACATAAATTAAAGTATAAAAGTGTATTAAAGTGGAAGCAGCGCAATATACAGTACCTACTGCTATACATGCTGTTAATATGAATTAAACAACAAAAGAAAAACTAACTGAATAAGTTTATTAACTTTGATAAGAATACATATCTGGCGTGGAGATAAACATGGCGGACTGTGTTCAGCTCACTGAGGGGCGGAGCTAAGATAATAGGGCGGAGTCTGTCAGCAGTCATGGGCGTGGCCTGTAACCATGTGATGTCACATTGGTGCACATCCCTGAATGGCTCATTTTGAGACACCGTTTCAGATTTATGGGGGAAATAATACATTTATGTGGATGGATTTTTACCATGTACATGTATTTTCAAAAACAATATAAAAGTGAATTTTGCATAATAGCCCCCCTTTATACATTGTCAAGCCAAACAGAAAAACTCCTCTGCTCACAAGTCTGCTTTTACAGCCTTGATGGGTTTAAACTTTTAAACTATTCCAACTTATAGATTTTAAATAGAGATTTGTCTGAATCTTAGTTTTGAAAATCCTTAGTTTTGAAAATTTTTGTTGAGGAAACCAAGGCGAGGCTAACTTGGCCTGCAAATATACGTGCATCACCCCATGCAACACACTGTTGTATTTGAAAATTTTTAAATGAGATATTTTAATACAAATATTCTTTAACAGGTCATGGATAAACAAGTAAAAACGCACACAAAAAGGAGTCGGATTATAGAATGGTTCAAAATTTATTGGAAATATAAGGGTAATCAATACACAGAACATGAGCATGGACATCACTGTTTTGTTTTATCATGTTGTGTCATATTGTTTGCGGGGTCATTGTTAAAATTCATAGCGCCCCAGACAATATTTTTATAGATGGCAACACCGTAAGAGGTTCCCCATCATATTGTTGTGTGTCTGAATAATCCAAACTCAAAAGATATAAGCCCTACGTAAACAGTAACTCTCTCTCTCTCTATCAGGTGTTTAACACTTCCATTGTGTAAGACAACATCTCTCTTCTCTCCGCTTACCTATTCTGAGACACGCAAACCATCCCAGCTTTCCTGTTCTCATTCACATTTTTGCTCTTATCCTCCTCAGTGTGTGTCCTCTGAATAGCTGGGAGGATGATATAACAGCTGATTGGTGCGTTCCTGCTCATTTTACATTCTTTACAAACATCTGTGTCAGGGGAGCAACCTCCCGACTGATCTACACGGAAGGTACACAATACAGTTAATCAAGTTACAAGTCATGCACTGTAAATAAACACCGATCACATCCACCTGGACTAATTCATTCTGATCATGAGAAAGAGAAGGCTCTTCTTTCAGCCGAAGGTTCACTTCTACATACAAACTACATAGAGTGGTCTTAAAGTAGAATCTATGTGTAATGTATAATATTATAGAAATGTTAGGTGGAAGAGTGGATCATTTTAGAGGCTTGTTAGAGGACAAAATCATTTGGTTAAGAGTTCAGGGTGTGGGTCAAGAACGTAGGGTGTAGTTAGAAGTTTGGGAGAAATTTTTGAATGTTGGGTGTAGGTCAATTCCACATCTTTTTTTTCCAATTACGCATGAAGTTCTTTTACCTAATAATTTTAAAGCAACGGGTTTCCTCACTTTTTTTTAAAGTTAAGTCAACTGATCACTTTTTATAGTGTAGAAGTTTGGGTGAAAGTTTAGAATTTTGGGTGTAGGTTTAGAATGTTGGGTGTAGGTTTAGAATGTTGGGTGTAGGTTTAGGATGTAGGGTGTAGTTTTAGAATGTTGAATGTAGGTTTAGAATGTTGGGTGTAGGTTTAGAATGTTGGGTGTAGGTGTAGGTTTAGAATGTTGGATGTAGGTTTAGAATGTTGGGTGTAGGTGTAGGTTTAGAATGTTGGGTGTAGGTTTAGAATGTTGGGTGTAGGTGTAGGTTTAGAATGTTGGATGTAGGTTTAGAATGTTGGGTGTAGGTTTAGAATGTTGGGTGTAGGTGTAGGTTTAGAATGTTGGATGTAGGTTTAGAATGTTGGGTGTAGGTTTAGAATGTTGGGTGTAGGTGTAGGTTTAGAATGTTGGGTGTAGGTTTAGAATGTTGGGTGTAGGTTTAGGAGTGTAGTTAGAAATTTGGGTGAAAATGTAGAATGTTGGGTGTAAGTCTTGGGAGTAGATAAATGTTTGGGTTTAGAATGTTGGGTGTACAAAAAAATGGGTCAAGCCAAAAAATGGCAAAATATTTAGTGGTCTTTTAATGGTTTCATCCATTTTAATCCCAAATCACTGGTCAGGAAATTAGCAATTGCACAAATACTGTAGATAAAGTAACTTGGCACATAATAGCCTTTCCCAACTTGCAGACAGCTATTTGCCGGTAGAAGAGAAGTCAATGTTGTTCCACTCAATGTTAATAGCTTCAAACAGTTCATGAAAAATGTCTCTCAGTTGGTTTGAGTTTAATGTGATACAAAATATTCACTATAGGGTTCAAAATTTGGACTCTGACCAAGGTTAAAACATAAGCTTGATGGACTTGTTCTCAAGCCACTTCTTGGTTGCCTTTGCAATTTGAGCAGGAGCATTGTTTTGTTGAAAAATAACATCTGATCATTCCTCTTTAGAAAACAACTTTTTGGGAAATTGTGGGAAACAAGCCATTCTGCAATATTCTCATGTACTCCAAAGCATTAAATGACTTTTCACGGTAAAATGACACTCTTCCTCCATGCTTCACTGTGGTGAAGAGGCATTCATCATTATATTTCTCAGCATCTCTCCGGAGCATCGCCATGCAACTCGTTTCATTGTGATTCCTGACTCCACACACAATTCCCCACATTCTGCCTAAAACTTAACTCGGCCTTTGATGATAGCAATGACTTTTTAAGTACAGCATTTGCTTAAATTTGTCTTATTTCCTGACCAAAAATGTGTGGTTGAGACAATTAAAAGCTTAGAGTTTAACCATTTTGGGGCGTGGTCCATTTTCCCCTAGGTCTAGTGTGTAGTTAAAAGTTTGAGTGAAAGTTTAGAATGTTGGGTATAGGTCTTGGGAGTAAATACATGTTTAGGTTCAGAATGTTGGGTGTAGGTTTAGAGGCGTAGTTAGAAGTTTGGGTTTAGGTCTAGGGAGTAGATAAATGTTTAGGTTTAGAATGTTGGGTGTAGGTTAAGAGTTGGGGTTACAGTTTTGAGGGTGTAGACTAAGAGTTTATGGTGTAAGTCTAGGCCATGGGTTGCCAAATCTGCTCCTGGAGGGCTGCCTTCTTGTAGACTTTAGTTCCAACCCTGCTGCAACACACCTGCATGCTACCTGAGCACCCCAATTAGCTGCTTCAGGTACGTTTAATTTGGGTTGGAGCTAAACTCTGCAGAATGGTAGCCATCCAGGAGCAGGGTTATCTACCCCTGGTTTAGGCTGTAGATAAACTTTTGGGTGCTGGTTTGAATGTATGGGTTGTTAAAGAGTTTAAGGTGTAGGTTAAGAGCGTAGGGTACAGATGTGGGTCTTTATGGAATTCCCCAGTTGAGATCTGTCAAAGGGAATTCTTGCTGGGTGGTAAAATCTCTTCCAAACATGTCATCACATCTGTCTGGGTACAACAGAAACCCGCTGAATGTGCTACTGGACTCAGTACCGGCGTACATGCCGTTAGTGGTGCTGTCTTTCACCTGCACCCAAACCCAGTCACCCTGACTCAGACTCAGCACCACCTGCTGAGAGGCGGTGTTCATTTCCACTGGCGTAGTTGTCTTAACCACAGCCTCAAAGTTGTGGAAGAGTCCGACCTTCAGCATACGGGTGGACACTTGCAGATTGTAGCTAAACACGTAGGTTCCATTGACAGGGGCAGCGTAGACGCCATTGTCAGGGTTGTAGTGCTGGTTTACGTTGTAGATTATGCGTTTGAAAGGCACTGGGCGGTTCGGTAGAGGATTGGAGTTCATTAAAGCGACGGTGAAAGCAGATTGCACTGCAGGTGAGCAAGGTCCAGGCACACCCGTTATTCCCATATCTCCCTGATTACCTTTAGGTCCTGTGGTTCCATTCGGACCCTGTGGCCCTGTCAAACCAATTTCTCCCTTATCACCCATATCACCCTTTTGACCCTGGGCTCCTGGAGCACCATCGCTACAATTACACAAGCCCTGTAGACCTTGATCACCCTTCTGCCCTGATACACCTGGAACGCCAGGCACACCTGACACACCTGTATCGCCCTTCAGTCCTTTGGGACCGGGGTCTCCCGCCAGCCCAGGTAACCCACGTGTACCTGCAGGGCCGGGAAGACCCGGTGCACCATCTGCCCCTGGTATGGGCTCACAGGTTGCCGGGCACTGACCGTCGTCTCCCTTTGGACCCTGATCTCCAGTCTGACCATCCTGACCAGGGTCACCCTTGTCACCTGAGAAGCACGTATGCAAACATGTTCACCAGGGGCCGTGATAGACATTGTGTAAATGTTAATACATTAGTGAAGTTTCACTGACCTTTCATCCCCCTGTCTCCTTTCGGTCCTGAAAATCCAGTGAGACCAGTGTCACCTTTATCTCCAATATCACCTTTTTCACCTGTGACGATTGACACAATTAATTTAAATGAACACCAGTGTTGGATAATAACTAGCTATCCAATGGTCTCAATGATCTACTTAAGCTTTTGGGAAATGCATCCAAGATTAATCCACCTTCTTTTTAACATAAGAGCGGATGCAGCCATTCTTAACTTGAATATGAAAGGCTTCCAGTGTCATCCAGTAATTTTAGCTGTACAAAAAGTCTGGTTTGCTGCTTGCAAACTGGTATATTCCTAATCTCTAACCCTACCCAACATTTAAACCTAAACTTTTATCTACCCCTTAGACCTGCACCCTGTTCTATGAACCTACAGCCAGATTCATGAAAACTTCTAACTACACTCCTTAACCTACACCCAACATTCTAAACCCAAACTTCTAACTACACCCAACATTCTAAACCCAAACTTCTAACTACACTCCTAAACCTACACCCAACATTCTAAACCCAAACTTCTAACTACACCCAACATTCTAAACCCAAACTTCTAACTACACTCCTAAACCTACACCCAACATTCTAAACCCAACTTCTAACTACACTCCTAAACCTACACCCAACATTCTAAACCCAAACTTCTAACTACACCCAACATTCTAAACCCAAACTTCTAACTACACTTCTAAACCTACACCCAACATTATAAACCCAAACTTCTAACTACACTCCTAAACCTACACCCAACATTCTAAACCCAAACTTCTAACTACACCCAACATTCTAAACCCAAACTTCTAACTACACTTCTAAACCTACACCCAACATTATAAACCCAAACTTCTAACTACACTCCTAAACCTACACCCAACATTCTAAACCCAACTTCTAACTACACTCCTAAACCTATACCCAACATTCTAAACCCAAACTTCTAACTACACCCAACATTCTAAACCCAAACTTCTAACTACACTCCTAAACCTAACCCAACATTCTAAACCCAAACTTCTAACTACACTCCTAAACCTACACCCAACATTCTAAACCCAAACTTCTAACTACACCCAACATTCTAAACCCAAACTTCTAACTACACTCCTAAACCTACACCCAACATTCTAAACCCAAACTTCTAACTACACCCAACATTCTAAACCCAAACTTCTAACTATACTCCTAAACCTACACCAAACAATCTAAACCCAAACTTCTAACTACACCCAACATTCTAAACCCAAACTTCTAACTACACTCCTAAACCTAACCCAACATTCTAAACCCAAACTTCTAACTACACTCCTAAACCTACACCCAACATTCTAAACCCAAACTTCTAACTACACCCAACATTCTAAACCCAAACTTCTAACTACACCCAACATTCTAAACCCAAACTTCTAACTACACCCAACATTCTAAACCCAAACTTCTAACTACACCCAACATTCTAAACCCAACTTCTAACTACACTCCTAAACCTACACCCAACATTCTAAACCCAAACTTCTAACTACACCCAACATTCCAAACCCAACTTCTAACTACACTCCTAAACCTACACCCAACATTCTAAACCCAAACTTCTAACTACACCCAACATTCTAAACCCAAACTTCTAACTACACTCCTAAACCTACACCCAACATTCTAAACCCAAACTTCTAACTACACTCCCAAACCTACACCAAACAATCTAAACCCAAACTTCTAACTACACCCAACATTCTAAACCCAAACTTCTAACTACACTCCTAAACCTAACCCAACATTCTAAACCCAAACTTCTAACTACACTCCTAAACCTACACCCAACATTCTAAACCCAAACTTCTAACTACACCCAACATTCTAAACCCAAACTTCTAACTACACTCCTAAACCTACACCCAACATTCTAAACCCAAACTTCTAACTACACCCAACATTCTAAACCCAAACTTCTAACTACACTCCTAAACCTACACCAAACAATCTAAACCCAAACTTCTAACTACACCCAACATTCTAAACCCAAACTTCTAACTACACTCCTAAACCTACACCCAACATTCTAAACCCAAACTTCTAACTACACCCAACATTCTAAACCCAAACTTCTAACTACACTCAACATTCTGAACCCAAACTTCTAACTACACCCAACATTCTAAACCCAACTTCTAACTACACTCCTAAACCTACACCCAACATTCTAAACCCAAACTTCTAACTACACCCAACATTCTAAACCCAACTTCTAACTACACTCCTAAACCTACACCCAACATTCTAAACCCAAACTTCTAACTACACCCAACATTCTAAACCCAAACTTCTAACTACACTCCTAAACCTACACCCAACATTCTAAACCCAAACTTCTAACTACACCCAACATTCTAAACCCAAACTTCTAACTACACTCAACATTCTAAACCCAAACTTCTAACTACACTCAACATTCTAAACCCAAACTTCTAACTACACTCAACATTCTAAACCCAAACTTCTAACTACACCCAACATTCTAAACCCAAACTTCTAACTGCACTCCGAAACCTACACCCAACATTCTAAACCCAAACTTCTAACTACACTCCTTAACCTACACCCAACATTCTGAACTTTCACTCAAAATTTTAACTACACACTAGACCTACACTTATTGGCAAAAAATGTACCAACCCCAAAATGGTTAAACACTAAGCTTTTAATGATCAAAAATGCATTTTGTTATTATTTTAGTCACTTGCATATAGCGGCAAATTAATTCTGAAGTCTCGCACATTCACAGGAAACAAACTTTTTGGACTTAACTGCTAGTTTTAGTGTGTAGCTTCACCGCAGTTTATCTACTTTACATTATGAAGTGAATTAGCTTCCCCAACACTGATGCACACACACATTCATACTGAACTAAAATGTACAGTACGAGTCTCACCCTTCATGCCAGGACGTCCTGTGAATCCTGGACGGCCGGGAAGCCCAGTGAGCCCTCTTGGACCTGGACTACCAGAAGCTCCTGTGAGTAGCAGATTCGGTTAGTAAAACCCTTGACAATATTAAACCAACAGAGAAAATACAGTGGAGTCTAACTCAGTGTTTGTACCATTCAATCCGCGGTCGCCTCTGTCTCCTTTCTGGCCTCTGTTTCCAGAGCAAGCGGAGCAAATGCAGTACCAGGGAACTTGGTCCGCAGTGGGGGGAACCGGAGCATCCAGAATCATCTGACAATAGGATAAATCGGGCTCCGGTGCTCCCGGTGTGAATGGTGACCCCATTGAAGAGTTGTCATTAGGCTGTAATCCTATCGATGTAGCGCGGAAGTCAGGAATAAAAGCACACTGTCCAAAAGACAGACAAACCAACACCCCAACAATACTCCTCATGTCCTGTAGACAAA
>NC_136879.1:42063660-42067775 GCF_949152265.1 Phoxinus phoxinus
ATTATTAATAAAGCAATAAAAGCTTAATGGACAAAAAAAAAACGAACAAATACTCAGCAAAACAATATTAACTTATGCATAAGCTTGAATTTTGAATTCTTTACGGGAATAGTTCTTTAAATGAAAGAAAAATAAAATTGCAATGCACTACATAAGTATCATAATAGATGCATTTTTTCACATATATTTAATAATTTAGCAGACGCTTTTATCCAAAGCAACGCACAAATGAGGAGAAGAAGCAAACCAACAATAGGGCAACAGTATAGAAGTGCTGTAAGTTAGTCTAGCACAGTACTAGGGCTGCACGATATGAGGAAAAGCTGCGATGTGCGATAACATTGTTTAATATTGCGATGACGATATGACTTGCGATAAATGTGATTGTTAACTATACTGTTCCCATATCTTAGTGCTTTAATAGGTTCTTTGCGTGATAGGTCAAACGTTTATTACCTGCCTGGTTCAGAATACACGATTTTAGCGCGATTTTGGCACGATCCGTTTGACGTATGGGTGTCGTGGAGATTCGTAATAACGACAACGTTTCATCTCGTATAGTGTGTCATAGTGGACGACAACCTACGTCGCGTCTGCGATGCTTCACGACAGAAAGACTATAGCATGTTTAATTCTTTAACGGTCCTCCACGACGGGTTGAATATGTGAGCGAGGCTAGATGTGAGTGAGAGAGTGCAACAGTGAGTGTGTGTGTGCGCCAGTGAGCGTGTGCGTGCGTGCGTGCGTGAGTGAGCGAGCGAGGGACAGTGAGTGTGTGTGTTTGTGTGTCTGTGCGTGCGAGTGAATGTTTGCGAGTGAATGTGTGTGTGTGTGACGGCACGCGATGACTGGTCGGAAAGCAACGTGTAGTCTGACATGTTTCTTGTCCACGACAAGATATTAGGAGTCAAAAACGTGTAGTGCTAATCTGAACCAGGCATTATTCATCGTGTCAGGCTGTCTGTTGCGATGTGTTCATCGCGGGAGTTCATATCGCGATGACGATGAAAATTCGATGTATCGTTCAGCCCTACACAGTACACATAGCAAGGTTTTATTTTTTAATAAATTTTTTTTTTAAATCAGAATAGAAAAGGTAAGTGCTAGTATTAATTGGTCAGGTGCTGATAAAAAGATGTGTCTTCTTTAGACATTTTTTGAAAATGCTGGAAGCCGTCACTTAAATGCTGCAGGGTGTCTTTTTTTTCTTCTCAAAAATATAATTTTTGCTTTTAATATTTTTTTTTTTATAGGTGGTTTATGAAGTCACTAATGTTTCATAAACACAAAGTTGGTTTTGTCTTAATTTTCAGCTAGCTCTTATTTTTAAACATTTCATTTCTTTTTGATTGAAAGTGTACCTATGCTATCTTTTATTTTATTTTGTATTTTTATCTTTTTTTATAGATGCATTTTCGTAATGAATGCAATGACACTGTATTTCCCCAGCTGTCATGGCTCCTCTGGCCGGTAGGCGGCGCTCTCTCTCTCTTTAATAAAAGCCCGTATTAATAGAGTTGAGCTATTACAAGCTAGATGTTTTCAGATAAATGGGGCATAATTAAATGTATTTGCTATGTTGACCCTGATGGCTGTCTTCAAATGTATGCATAAGTGAAGTTTTTTGATTGTGAAGGAAAGGAAAGAAAAAATACAATGTATTTATTTATATACATATATATATATATATATATATATTTAGAAACGAGTGTTTGCGTTTCTAAGATGCCATTTCACGTCTTGAGACTCGAGACTTGTGTTTTTCAACCCTTTGCGCCCTTTATAGCTGCTTTTTTTAAAGCTTTTTTTATAAAAAAATTGTATATCTAATGTTTTTGTAAATAAAGTGATCTCTCTCTCTCTCTCTCTCTCTCTCTCTCTCTCTCTCTCTCTCTCTCTCTCTCTCTCTCTCTCTCTCTCTCTCTCTCTCTCTCTCTGCCCGGTTGGCGGCGCTGTGCGGCCGGTCCCGCTGGATCGCGTCTCTGTGAGTGAGTGAGTGTGTGTGTGTGTGTGTGTGTGTGAGAGTGAGTCCCGGGGGCTGGAGCTCAGGATGGCGGCGGTCGATGCTGCTGCTGCTGCTGCTGCTGCTGAGGCCGAGTCCTCGGACAGTGAACCGGAGCAGGAGCACGGATCCCCGCAGAAACTCATTCGGAAGGTCTCCACGTCCGGTCAGATCCGGAGCAAGGTAATAAAACACGTGTATGAGTTTTTAAGCGTTGATTTGCAAAGAGAAAAGCGCTTTAGACCGAGCGGCCCGTCCGAGATCCGCGATATTTCCTGCGTGTCCAAACCCTCCGGTACCGACGACACGGACACCGGTCTCTGAGACGAGCGCGTGCGGATATAACGGTGCCGGTGATCAGCGGACTGTGCGCGCGCGAGTCCCTGCGTTCGAAATTCGAACGTTTGCTTTGCAACGTTGTAACCGTTTGTTTGGAATCTTCGAGTTTGAAAATGAAACAGTGTAACGTTTTCAGTTCAATGGATGGACGCGCAGCGGTTACTTTGAAACACAAATTACCATTTTCTCCTGCTACAGTGTTTAACTACAGTAAAAGTGTGGGTAAAATATAGATAACTAATGCAAAGGAAAAAAATCATAAATAGAGGAAACAATTCTAAAAGCTCCTTACGGTAATTTAATTATGATTTAACAGCAGCAAAATATCTGCAAAATAATATATAGTTGTTTTGGTGGAAATATCCATCTTACAAAAATCAGTGTATGTCCAAAAGTCATAGTTAACAACATGTATTATTACTAGAGTTAAATGTGGTATGTTGGTATCAACCACCACTATATATATATATATATATATATATATATATATATATATATATAGAGAGAGAGAGAGAGAGAGAGAGAGAGAGAGAGAGAGAGAGAGAGATTGAATCATATTAATAGGTTTGACATTCAAGTTTGTTCCAGCTAAATGATAGTGATAAAGAATAAGCCCCGTATGTTCTTGCAAAATCCACTTCCTGAGAGACTGATTGTGACAGAATTCTCTGATTTATGTAATAGAGCATTAATGTAGCATGTTGGAGCAGGTTTTATAATTTAATGCATTACCATTAATGCCCTATTTGACTCAAGACTCGAAAATAACTATTTTAAATAAGTCCTCAAAATCATGTTCGGTTACACTTTATTTGGTAACACTTTATTTTACAGTGTCATTGTTATGTTACATGTAGTTACAATAGTAAAAACTAGTAATTATGCATAATTACATGCAACTAACCCTAAAAACAAACCCTAACCCTATAGTAAGTACATATAGTTACTTAATATTAGCCCTTTTCACAAGATGTAAAGTAAGTCTCTGATGTCCCCAGTGTGTGTGTGAAGTTTTAGCTCAAAATACCCCACAGATATTTTTATATATCATGTTAAAATCGTCACTTTTTGAGGGTGAGCAAAAACACACCGTTTTGTGTCTGTCCCTTTAAATGCAAATGAGCTGCTGCTCCCGTGTCCCGTGTTCAACAGCTCGTGTCCTTTTACCTCTCACACACACACACACACACACACACACACACACACACACACACACACACACACACACTGAACATTTCAAAAACTTTTAGCCTTTTATGTTCAAACCGGAGTCAGACAATGATGTGTTAGGGTTAGGTTATTTGTAATTATCTTCTAGTCACTGATTAGCATATATCATGATAATAATCTATAAATCGTGTTCAGGGGGCGGGGTTTATGTAAATTATAGGGTTGGTGATGTCACTAACCCAGGAGGAATGTCGTGTAGTTCCTACCAGCCGTTTGTTGTAGTTCTTAAAAAGCGATTTCTTTAAAAGCAAATATCTCCCTTTGCTCTGAACTTTGAGCGTTGTAACTTTGCAGATGTTGTTTATGATCTAACAGCAACATTACACACTAACTACAGCTAGAAAAGTCAAATCATAATCAAACACCCCTTTAAAGTGACATAGTTACTAGGGGTGGAATCTTTTACCATCTCACGATTCGATTCGATTCCGATTCTTGAGGCCACGATTCGATTCAAAATCGATTTTCGATTCAAAAAGATTTTCGATTCAAAACGATTCGATTATCATGTAGAACACAACCGGTGAAGACAAAAAAAACATCT
>NC_136879.1:42075475-42077975 GCF_949152265.1 Phoxinus phoxinus
GCGTGTGTGTGTCCGTGTGCGTGTGTGTACGCGAGTGTCAGTGTGAGTGAGTGTTTTTTGTTTGTGTGTGTTTGTGTGTCTATGTGAGTGTATTTGTGCACTGTGTGTGTGTGCGTGCGTGTGTGTGTGTGTTTGTGTGTCTATGTGAGTGTATTTGTGCACTGTGTGTGTGTGCGTGTGTGTGCGTGTGTGTGTGTGTTTTTGTGTGTGTTTGTGTGTCTATGTGAGTGTATTTGTGCACTGTGTGTGTGTGTGTGTGTGTGTGTGTGTGTGTGTGTGTGTGTGTGTGTGTGTGTGTGTGTGTGTGTGTGTGTTTTGAACACTGTCCAATCAGTGTCTGTGTTTTGGCCTTGGGGTCGGTATGTGTCTGGAAGAACTATCTAGTTTAGATATGTATGCTAAAAATATGAATCAAATGAATGGCAAACACTACAAGTATGTGTTTTAAAGAAAAGTAATTAATACTTTTATTAATCAAGGACGCATTAAATGGATCAAAAGTGACATTTATAATGTTACAAAAGAGTCTATTGCAAATAAATGCTGTTCTTTTACAACTTTCTGTTCATCATATAATCCTGAAAAATAAAATGTAATACATCATTTTTAGTCACATGATGAAATGTCTCAGAGATACACAGTGCTTTAGAGAGAGATGTGTGGGTTCGAAGGGCTTTAATATGTGCTGTGATATAAGCAGTAGGGAAATTCGTCTCGGAAAAACAATAAAGTTCCTGCTTATTTCTTCAGGAGCTTTTGACTCAAATCATTGTATCTAATTTTAATGCAGATCAGATCAATATTGCTTGGAGCGTCAGCTGGTTCTGCTCTGACCGGCTCCGTGTGCTTGAGGTCAGGCTGTAAAACATGCTTTGAAAACCCCTTTATGTTTAAAGGTGAAGTCTGTCGTCACTAAACCAAACTGCAGCATTTAAAGATTTCAAACAGGATTTAAACACTCCCCCTTTCTGTTATTGGACAGTCACACAGATGGCCCCGCCCCCAAACTCACACCATTGGTCGAGTCACACATTGACCTTCACAAATTGAAAGTGTTTCTCTCTTCAAACTGATTGACTTTGGTTTCCATTTGTTAACATTAGTTAACTAAATTAGTTAAAGCTTTTAATGTTGTTTATGTGTGTTTAATCTGCTTTAATAAGACACACCATGTGTAAGTTCATAAGTCGACAGCATTGCTGAGTATTTTCTGCTTAAAACTGCAGTGAACCAAAGACAGTCTCAAAAACACGGTGTGAAATCGCTGGTGTTTCTGACGTCACACACTACCTTGTAACCAATCAGATCAACGTGTGATCGTCAACCAGTGGATCTCTGAGTGAGTGAGTGGAGGCGGGGCTCATTTGCATATTCATAGAACCGCGTATACATAGAAAGGGTATAATGCCCTTTTCACAAGATGTAAAGTAAGTTTTTGATGTCCCCAGAGTGTGTGTGTGAAGTTTTATCTCAAAATACCCCACAGATATTTTTATATATCATGTTAAAATCGCCACTTTTTGAGGGTGAGCAAAAACACACCGTTTTGTGTCTGTCCCTTTAAATGCAAATGAGCTGCTGCTCCCGGCACAGGGGGCGGAGCTTCAACAGCTCGTGTCCTTTTACCTCTCACACACACACACACACACACACACACACACACACACACACACACTGAACATTTCAAAAACCGGAGTCAGACAATGATGTGTTAGGGTTAGGTTATGTGTAGTTATCTTCTAGTCACTGATTAGCATATATCATGATAATCTATAAATCGTGTTCAGGGGGCGGGGTTTATGTAAATTCTAGGGCTGATGATGTCACTAACCCGGGAGGAATGTCGTGTAGTTCCTACCAGCCGTTTGTTGTAGTCCTTAAAAAGCAATTTCTCTAAAAGCAAATATCTCCCTTTGCTCTGAACTTTGAGCGTTGTAACTTTGCAGATGTTGTTTATGATCAAACAGCAACATTACACACTAACTACAGTTAGAAAAGTGAAATCATAACACCCCTTTAAACTGAATAAGAAAGTCTGTTAGCCAATCAGATGGGCTTTTAACACGTGTACTTGTTAATCTAAGGTCAGTGTTTTGGGTTTCATGCTTTACACAGTAATTAATCCTCACACATGTGAAACCCAGTGCTAAAATGCTGGGGTTAAGTGAGCATAGTGAGAAGTCCCGGTTTATTTATATTGCACCGTTTATACAGATTAGTTTGAAGCTGATATTTCATTATGTGCATTATTAGATCAGATTAGTGTCGCAGCTGTGTGTGTTAAAGTGTTGAAAACAGGATATATTCAGCTTATGCAACTGAACCCCAAAAGCTGTTTGAGTCGTATGACACGGTTCAGCTGGCGTTACGATAGATAATGTGTGTGTGTGTGTGTGTGTGTGGCTTGAAGATCTACATCAAAGACATTAAGCAGACGCTCTTCTGCGGTGTGTCAGCTGATGCATGTGTCTGCGTATTTTAGTTGGTTTTATTAGGCAGC
>NC_136879.1:42082975-42085475 GCF_949152265.1 Phoxinus phoxinus
TGATTATTTCATAGTGGACATGTATAATCTACTCTTTTTTTTAAACAGAAGTGAGTGTGCCATTAGGAAATGTAAGTCAGAGATGGAAGAGAGGAAAGAAAGAGCAGAAAATGAGTGGAGTGAAGAAAGGATAAGAGGAGCATAATGTAAATGCAGAATATAATGCTTTAAAATATGGACACGATTTAAGTTCATTTAAAGCGTTTAGAGAAAACAGACAGAAAAAAAGTTTTACATGTGTTTTTTATTTAAGATACAGGATAATTTTACCTGAATCAACCAATCAGAGCACTCCCTTTAGAATCAACCAATCAGAGAGCATTCCCCTTTAGAATCATCCAATCAGAGCACTCCCTTTAGAATCATCCAATCAGAGCATTCCCCTTTAGAATAATCCAATCAGAGCATTCCCCTTTAGAATCATCCAATCAGAGCATTCCCTTTAGAATCATCCAATTAGAGCATTCCCTTTAGAATTAACCAATCAGAGCATTCCCATTTAGAATCAACCAATCAGAGAGCATTCCCCTTTAGAATCATCCAATCAGAGCACTCCCTTTAGAATCAACCAATCAGAGCATTCCCCTTTAGAATCATCCAATCAGAGCATTCCCCTTTAGAATCATCCAATTAGAGCATTCCCTTTAGAATTAACCAATCAGAGCACTCCCTTTAGAATCAACCAATCAGAGCATTCCCCTTTAGAATCATCCAATCAGAGCATTCCCCTTTAGAATCATCCAATTAGAGCATTCCCTTTAGAATTAACCAATCAGAGCATTCCCCTTTAGAATCATCCAATTAGAGCATTCCCTTTAGAATTAACCAATCAGAGCACTCCCTTTAGAATCAACCAATCAGAGAACATTCCCCTTTAGAATCATCAAATCAGAGCATTCCCCTTTAGAATCATCCAATCAGAGCATTCCCATTTAGAATCATCCAATCAGAGCATTCCCATTTAGAATCATCCAATCAGAGCATTCCCATTTAGAATTAACCAATCAGAGCATTCCCATTTAGAATCATCCAATCAGAGCATTCCCTTTAGAATTAACCAATTAGAGCATTCCCTTTAGAATTAACCAATCAGAGCATTCCCATTTAGAATCATCCAATCAGAGCATTCCCATTTAGAATCATCCAATCAGAGCATTCCCATTTAGAATTAACCAATCAGAGCATTCCCATTTAGAATCATCCAATCAGAGCATTCCCATTTAGAATCATCCAATCAGAGCATTCCCATTTAGAATTAACCAATCAGAGCATTCCCCTTTAGAATCATCCAATCAGAGCATTCCCTCTGAAAATTTTTACCCACTTTACCAGACCAGTCGTCCCACTTTACCTGGAAATAAATGTGCCAGGAGTGCTTGATCTCAAAATGTTTATTGGTATACAGCTTGCAAATAACACATTATATCAACTGTATTCCAATTAAAATAGTATAGCTGGACCTTAAAGTTAACAAAAGTAATAAAGAAAAGAAAAGAAAAAAACATCTAGGTATCTAAATGTCACGTTTACCAAAAAGTGTCCCACTTTACCTGCATTCACCCTACATTAGACGTTTCTCTTCTGAATCTATGATCTGGATGTGTTTAGGTGCTGATTTATGTGTTAAATAAAAAAATTCTGTCATCAATTACTCACCCTGATGTCATTCTAAACCTGTACGACTTCTGTTCATATTCAAAACACAAATCAAGATGTTTTGGTTTAACCGGAGAGATTTCTGTACCTAAGATTTCATTAAAATATCTTCATTTGTGTGTTTAAAGATGAATAAATCTTACGGGTTTGAAATTACACTAACCTTTTAACTCGACCGTGTGTGTCGTACAGTGTGCAAGTTCAAGGCTCACAAGCGCTGTGCGGTGAGAGCCACTAATAACTGCAAATGGACGACACTGGCCTCCATCGGCAAAGACATACTGGAGGATGAGGATGGGGTGAGTCATGTTCAGGATAACTTTATTTCAATTTATTCCCAGCTAATCATTTTAGTGCTTCAACTCATTTCAGTTTCCGGTAGTTGTCAAGGCAACATTTCAAAATTTAGTTTAAGTTTTCCATTTAATATTTGTATTTTATTTTATTTCAGCTTTTTTTTTTTCTCAATTAACAAAAAAAAATTTTTTTTTAGCTTTTCCAAAATATAGTGTGCTGCCTACTTTATTCTTACTTCTTAGGTATCTAATTTTAGCCAAAAAGACAGCATTGCATGCATTGGACAACATTAATTACGGTATTTAATTCAGTACCATTAAAGGGTTAGTTCACTTTCAAATTAATTAGTTAAAATTAGTTGTTTCAAAACTGTATGGATTTCTTTCTTCTGCTGAACACAAAAGAAAATGTTTTGAAGAATGTCAGTAACCAAACAGTTGGACTCCATTGACTTCTATAGTAGGAAAGAAAATGCTATGGAAGTCAATGGGGTTCAACATAACTAGTTACTTGTCCTGTAAATAACCCCTTCCTGAACTCGTAGATC
>NC_136879.1:42090475-42095475 GCF_949152265.1 Phoxinus phoxinus
AAGAAAAGTTGGACTCGTTACTGAAAACGCTTAACGAGGAATCCCAGGCCACCAGCGTGATGACTGCGCCTCCGCCCACCATCGCCGAGGAGCAGGTTGACGGGGAGGGTGTGGTTTTGGCTCCGCCCACCGCCCCGCCCACCATCACGGCTCCTTGTTCTCCTCGACCACCTGCCGCCATCTTCAAACCTCGAGAGCAGCTGATGTTACGTGCCAACAGCCTGAAGAAAGCCATCAGACAAATCATAGAGCACACGGAGAAAGGTATTGTAGCTTTAATTAAATGTATCGTAATTTAAACTAGACTTACATTTTCTAAAGAAAAAATGTGAGTGGTGCTTCCCGTGCGTAACTACACTGCCTCGAGTCAAAAAAGCTCACCCCCATGATATTCTGAGAGTGATATGGGAGTGGGTTTAACAAAATGCTAACACAAATAGCATGTTTTTAACAAGAAGCTAACATGATTAACATGTTTTTTCATAATGCTAACATAAGCATTCTGTTATGATGCTAACACAAT
Source organism: Phoxinus phoxinus (assembly GCF_949152265.1). Lineage (NCBI taxonomy): Eukaryota > Metazoa > Chordata > Actinopteri > Cypriniformes > Leuciscidae > Phoxinus > Phoxinus phoxinus. The sequence continues at coordinate 42,090,999 of NC_136879.1, forward strand.
TAGCATGTTACTAGCATGATGTTAACACAATTAGCATTTTGGTATCATGATGTTAACACAATTAGCATAATGCTAACACAATCAGCATGTTGTTAACATGTTTTTAGAAATATGCTAACATGATTAGCATGTTTTTTGCAAGATGTTAACACAATTAGCATGTTACGATGATGCTAACGCGATTAGCATTTTGCGACCATGATGTTAACATGTTTAGTATTTTGGTATCATGATGTTAACACAATAAGCATGATGCTAACACAATCAGCATGTTGTTAGCATGTATTTAGGAATATGCTAACATGATTCGCATGTTTTTGCAAGATGTTAACACAATTAGCATGTTAAGATGATGCTAACACGATAAACATTTTGCAAGCATGATGTTAACATGATTCGTATTTTGCTAGCATGAATGCTAACACAAATAACATATTTTTAACAAGAAGATAACATGATTCAAAAATATTTCATAATGTTAACATAAGCATTTTGTCAGCATGATGCTAACACAATTAGCATGTTACTAGCATGATGTTAACACAATTAGCATTTTGGTATCATGATGTTAACACAATTAGCATGATGCTAACACAATCAGCATGTTGTTAGCAATATGCTAACATGATTAGCATGTTTTTTGCAAGATGTTAACACAATTAGCATGTTACGATGATGCTAACACGATTAGCATTTTGCAAGCATGATGTTAACATGATTAGTATTTTGCTAGCATGATGCTAACACAATTAGCATTTGCTAGCATGTTTTGTTGAGTATCGACACAGATTTCACCAATCAATTCGATTTTGATTCACAAGGTCTTGGTTCAATTCGTTTCCTATCCCAACTTCACATAATGAAACACTTGAGTTTTTATGTAACAGATTTGACATGTGTGACCTTGCGTTTCAGCGGTGGATGAACAGAACGCTCAGACGGAGGAAGGTTTGCCAGCACTGCCTGCGGAGGATGAAGATGAGGATGATGACGCCGAGCGATTATCTCTGCTGTCGTACAGCAACAGAACGCGAGCCAGTCGAAGAGGTGAGGCTCTGTCAGCGCCACGACTCCTTCCTGACATACACACACTGTCACTCACTCATGTTTCTCTCCCTCTCAGTGTCTAAGACTCCGTGTGAGAAGCTCATCAGTAAAGAACGCCTGTCCATAGGCAGCTCTGCCTCACTTCCTGCCCAGACAGGAAGTCGGGAGAATATGCCCATGCTGAACACCAAGATCCTGTATCCCAGTAAGAGCAGCAGTGGTGATGAATACAGCAGTGTTTGATGTTGTTGAGACGCTCATGCGGTGTGTGTGTGCAGGTCTCAGGACGGGTGTGTGTACTAACACAAGATACTGACACAATCAGCATGTTGCTAGCAAGATTCTGACATCATTAGCATTTTGCTAACATGATTAACATTTTGTTAGCAAGTTTTTAACAAGAATATAACGCGATTAGGGTGTTTTTAACGTGATGCTAACACTATTAGCATTTTGATAGCATGTTGCTAACATGATACTAACGAATAACATGTTGTTATCATTATTTTAACATAATTAGCATGTTGCTAGCATGATGCAAGAGCAGCAGTGGTGACACGGTGAATACAGCATGTTTGATGTTGTTGAGACGCTCATGCGGTGTGTGTGTCTGTGTGTGTGTGCAGGTCTCAGGGCGAGTGTGTACTAACAAAATATATTAACACAATTAGCATTTTGTTAGGAAAATGTTGACATCATTAGCATTTTTTAGCATTGATGCTAAATGATTAACATTTTGTTAACATGTTTTTACCAAGAATATAACGCCATTAAGATGTTGTTTACGTGATACTAACACTATTAGCATATTAGCATTTTGCTAGAATGATACTAACGAATAACACGTTATCATAATTTTAACATAATTAGCATGTTGCTAGCTTGACGCAAGTGCAGCAGTGGTGATGAATACAGCAGTGTTTGATGTTGTTGAGACGCGGTGTGTGTGTGTGTGTGCAGGTGTCAGGGCGGGCGTGTACTAACACAAGATATTAACACAATTAGCATGTTGCTAGGAAAATGTTAACATCATTAGCATTTTGCTAGCATTGATGCTAACATGATTAACATTTTGTTAACATGTTTTTAACAAGAATATAACGCCATTAAGATGTTGTTTAAGTGATGCTAACACTATTAGCATTTTGCTAGCATTAATGCTAACACGATTAATATTTTGTTAACATGTTTTTAACAAAAATATAACGCCATTAAGATATTGTTTACGTGATGCTAAGACTATTAGCATTTTGCTAGCATTAATGCTAACACGATTAATATTTTGTTAACATGTTTTTAACAAGAATATAACACCATTAAGATGTTGTTTACGTGATGCTAACACTATTAGCATTATGATAGCATGATACTAACGAATAACATGTTATCATAATTTTAACATAATTAGCATGTTGCTAGCATGACGCAAGAGCAGCAGTGTTGATAAATACAGCAGTGTTTGATGTTGTTGAGACGCTCATGCGGTGTGTGTGTGTGTGTGTGTGTGTGTGTGTGTGTGTGTGCAGGCCTCAGGGCGGGTGTGTCGGGCTCTTTCAGCGGGTCAGTGATTAGCCGGCTGCTGGTCAACGCCGACCCCTTCAGCTGTGATCCAGAAAACCTGTGAGTCACATGATCTTGTCAACGCTGACCTCTAAAGGGGCTTCAGGGCAAAGGCTGATGGGAAAGTCTCTCCTCTGTGTGTGTGTGTGTGTGTGTGTGTGTGTGTGTGTGTGTGTGTGTTTCAGGGATCTGTACACGGAGAAATGTGTGATGAATAATTATTTCGGGATCGGCCTGGATGCCAAAATCTCTCTGGACTTCAACAACAAACGTGACGAGCATCCCGAGAAATGCAGGTGCGTAAACACGGCAAAAACCGTCTCATGTTCAGAAGTTCCCGCCTTTATGTGATCAAAAATACAGTTAAAATTCTGAAATATTATTATAATGTAAAATAGCAGTTTTCTATGTGAATATATAGTAAAGTGTAATTTATTCCTGTGATCAAAGCTGAATTTTCAGCATCATTAATCTAGTCTTCAGTGTCACATGATCCTTCAGAAATCAGTGTAATATGATGATCTGATGCTCAAGAAACATTTATGATTATTATCAATATTCATATTTTTGTGAAAACTTTTATTTTTCAGGATTTTTTGATGATTAGAAAGTTCAAAAGAACAGCATTTATTTGAGATATAATCTTTTGTAACATTATAAATGTCTTTACTGTCACTTTTGATCTATTAAATGCATCCTTGCTGAATAAAAGTATTAATTTCTTCTTAAAAAAAAAAAAAAAAAAGAACAGTAGTGTATTATTGTAACATTATATTATAGTGCATCTTTTTTCGACTGACAGTCATACCACATTTTGAATAAATAAATCAAATAAAACGTGAAAAGTACATATAATAGCGATTATCATGTGTGTTTGTTGACACTTATATTCTGGTAAAAAATGAAACCATAAACAGTTAATATTTAAAGTGTAAAGTTGTTATTTTTGCTATTTCAGGTTTTAAAAAACATGATTTAAAAAAATATTGTAATATTGTCAGATCTGATAACTGTTTTTTTTTCTTCTCTTTCTATATATCTCTATCTATATATATTTAATATATACTCTCATATATGGTCTATAATATGTTTGTCTGTAAATCTAATGATGTGCACAGGTTAAGAGATAAAGTGACTCCATAGCGCCATCTAGCGTCTAAGTCGTACGCTCTATAAAGTGCTGGGTTATTTCAACCCAAGTTTGGGTCAAATATGGACAAACCCAACTATTGGTTTACATTTTTTAATTACATTTTTAAACCCAATGGTTGGTTTTGTCCATATTTGACCCAAACTTGGGTTATAACAACCCAGCATTTTTTAGAGTGTGGTTTTAAATATCTGTAAATGCCAAATATATGCATCTTCATAAACAACATTATAAATATTATTCGCCACATAATTACATTTCATAACTGAATAGTTTCAACTTTGACTTGTTCATTTGGGTGTTTGCAAAACTGAGTGTGAAAACATTGAATATTTTAATTTTAGCTACAACTGTGATTTCGATTTAAAAAAAGGTCTAGAATACAAGGAAGGAAAATATTGACCAGGGAAGGGAAGAAAGATGTGAGATGACCAGACGGAGAACTTGATCTTATTAGATAAATACATGTGTGTTTTTCTTTGGGATCATTTGCAGTTGAAAAAGAGGATAAATCACAATATATCAATATTGCAAGATGTTTAAAATCGTAATAATATTGTATTATGTATGGCGTAAGAATTGTGATGATATATCATGGGTTCTCTGCCTGGTGATTGATTCCCACCTCTAATAACCTGTGTGTGTGTGTGTGTGTGTGTGTGTGTTTAGGAGTCGCACTAAAAACATGATGTGGTATGGAGTCCTCGGCACCAGAGAACT
>NC_136879.1:42105475-42117975 GCF_949152265.1 Phoxinus phoxinus
CACTTTTTTTTGTTAAATTTTACAGTGTTATTACAATATATTTCTTATTTTGTGAAATATTTTTATTTTGAATACCAATAAAACCATAGGTACTATTATTTTAAGTCACACAAACAGGATTTGCATTTCACATTTTGCGAAATTAAATGAAATCGGCAAAATTGCCTGTGCCAGCATACATACTTTCAGTGCAGAGCTACATCGACACCACGAAAAACAATAAAAAGCATTCATTTACAGAATTAAATTAGAACAGAATATACATTTCTAATAATAAAACATAAATAAAAACGAAATAAAGTCAGAATCAAGTCACAGGGAGCATAATGTGTGCAAAATGCCAAAGTGCAGGGGAACATATATATATATATATATAAAAACACAAGCCACAGTTAAATTAGGTAACCCTGAGTGATCAATAAATAAAATAAAAATAAGTAAATTATTAAAACAACGAAAGTTTAGCCAGAATTGTGAACTTTTTTTTTTTAACTGCCGAAACAACAATAAATTCTAATCTATAATCTAATAAAGACTATTCGGGGTCACCCCTACTTACAGATTATGAAAACCTTTTCACAATATTCTAATGTTGAATTTGGGGTTTTCATAAGATATAAGCCATAATCATCACAATTATAACAAGTAAAGGCTTGAAATATCTCACTGTGCATGTAATGAGTCTATATTAGTTTCACCTTTTAAGTTGAATTACTGAAATTTATGAACTTTTGCACCATATTCAGATTTTTTCAATTCTATTTTCGATTTGATTCCCGCTTCGACTCAATGAATATATGATTTAATACAAGTCCTTTATTTAAAAAAAAAAAAAAGAACTGTGAACATTAATGTACAAGTGGTTAATTAAGAAAAAAAGAAGAAAAAAAGAGCCACAACCCTGTATATTAAACTCTTTTTATTTTAGGGACAGTAGAACAGAAGCCAACTCTATATCTCAAACGCACACTGTAAATAGACAGGATTTTGATGCAAGATTAAAAATGTGAGAATATCACAGTGGCACGTCTTGATAAAACAGGATCAGGTTATTTTATTTTATGTCTATAAGATAAAACACACATAAAATCTCACAGCATTATCTGTAAAACATGGAGGCTGCAAGCCTATGAACGGTGGAGGAAAACTAATACTGGATTTTGGGTGATAGATATAATTAAATAAATAAATAAATATGGAAAAAAATAATAATAATTGATTCGTGGCGATTTTGAATCGACCACATTTTAAAAAATTGATTTTTTTTGGCCCAGCCCTAGTGTCCACCTCTCTCAGCTCATCCAGTGTGTGTGTGTGTGTGTGTGTGTGTGTGTTCCCTGAGCAGTGAACACCTGGGGTGTGGAGGAGGTGGGCGTCTGGCTGGAGATGCTCTGTCTGTCCGAGTATAAGGAGATCTTCATCAGACACGACATCCGAGGACCAGAACTGCTCCAGCTGGAGAGGAGAGACCTGAAGGTTTGCCGCGCTGGAATAACTGAACACACACATCAATAATCAACAGAGGATGAGACTAGCTATGTGTAACTCTGTAGATGAAGGCACACAGATGAAAGGTTTTCAAGATCATTTTATAATATCCCACTATATACAGACACACAACCAAACACATGATCATCAGACTAGCAGGAACTTAAGTAGTGCGGATAACGAGGTGCTAATCAAACACAGGTGAACCAAACAAACTCATAATGAGGTGTCACCATGGAGACGGGATACATGTGATGAAACATAACTGTGACACTAAAAGAACTAAGTTTGATTCAAATAAAATTTGATGTAAATAACGAATCGATAAATAAACTTGGTTAAAATAAATATATGTATAATTTAATAACATTAGAAATAGATTCAATTAAAAATAATTTATTGAATTAAATGAGTCAAATAAAAATAAATTGATTAAATAAATACAATTAAATAAATTGATTTAAATAAATAAATACCAGATCTCACCAGGGTTATTATCGTTAACTAAAACCAAAACCCTTAAAATAAAATAAAAATGAACTGAAATAAAGTAAAATATTACATAAATGTATTTTATTCCGTTTTTTTGTCAAGTCATTTTCACTTAGTTTAAGTTGAGGCACTAACATAACTAAAAATAAAAAAACTATATAGACATATTTTAAGAGAACGAAACTAATTACAAATGCAATAAAATTACTAATTTACAAAATTAATGTTGAAAAATGTATTTAAAATATTAACAAAAACTATAAATAGTATATCAGTGTTACTAAAATAACACTGCATCTAATGGTACTGTAGTGAGAAACTATATAATGCAATAGACACTATAATATTTTACACGTATTTATAATATTACTTTTTCACATTGTTAATGGGGTATTTATAAATAAAAATGTATAGCTTCCTTTAAAATCTTTTATTTTTATATTGTTAATCTATTCTGTCAATGAATGGAAGTAAAAAATGCATTACATTTTTTAAATTGGAGTCAAAGGATCACTGTTATAATCAATATAATAACATATTGATATAAATATAATATTGATATAATAGAATATTGATAAAAAACAATATTTTGTGTACAGCTCAGATGTGTTTTTATTTCAGTCATGAATTACAGACTTAAAGCATCTAATGTTTGTGTGTCAGGACCTGGGCGTGACTAAAGTGGGCCACATGAAGCGGATCCTGCAGGGAATCAGGGACTTGAGCCGGAACAGCACAGCCAGCGAAGCCTAGACTCTCCTCAGCCAATCAGATGCCTCGTTCAGACGTGCCCCAGCCACACCCCCCGGCCAATCAGACGCTCCGTCACGACTGGGGACCAGCCATACTCCGCCCACAACACCTCGACCAATCACAGTGTGCCTTCTGTTGATCATCGCTTCGGGGAGCACTGTTCTACTACCTATAGGAGGCGGAGACTTATCAAGAGAGTTTACAGACTGATCACATGATGAAACTTTCACTTGATCCATCAACGGTGACTAACTTTCTCCAAACTTGACGCTTTCTGGCTCCGATCAAAGCCTAGTGAGCTTCCCTAAAACATAGACAGCTGCCTACTTAGGGCACGAGACGCTCTCGAATGATTTCAATGAGCATAAAATACACAACATATGGAAAATATTAGAGCTACGATTAATCGCAACGATTAATCGCAACGATTAATCGCAACGATTAATCACAATGATTAATCGCATTCGCATCCAAAATAAAAGTTTGTGTATACTTAATACATGTGTGTGTGTGCTGTGTGTAATTATTGTGTATATATAAACACACACACACATGCTTGTATATATTTAAGAAATATTTGCATTTATATATAAGTATTTTATATATAAATCACACATTTTTCTTAAATATATATACATGCATATGTGTGTGTGTTTATATTTACACAATAATTATACACATACACACACATGTATTATGTAAACACAAACTTTTATTTTGGATGCGAATGCGATTAATCGTTGCACAGCTCTAATTATAATTTATTTTTACATTTATGCATTTAAAAGATGCTTTTATCATAAGCGGCTTACATTGCATTCAACGGTTAAATTAAATTAAATGTATGTATTTTTAATAGGGCTGTCAAAAGATCAATCGTGATTAATCGCATCCAAAATAAAAGTTTGTGTTTCCATAATATATGTGTGTGTACTGTATAATTATTTATATATATATAAAAACACACACAATCATGTATATATTTAAGAAAAATGTGTTATATTTATATATAAAATATTTATATATAATATACATTTTATAAATGTATATACAGTATATAAATGCAATTATTCCTTAAATATATACATGAATGTGTGTGTATTTATACATAATAATTCTACACAGTACACACACATATATTATGTAAACACAAACTTTTATTTTGGATGTGATTAATCACGATTAATATTTTGACAGCCCTAATTTTTAATTATTTGATCAACATGCAGTTTGAGCTTCAGGAATACAAAACCGCCTATTTACATCGATACACTTCGTCATACATGGATTTGGCTTAAAGAAAGTAGTTTAAATCAGTGAGTGCCTTAAAACACTGTATATAGAGGCTTTGGTTGAGCTTTTGAGAGCAGAAATGATGAATCAACACACACACACACACACACACACACACAGATGAAAAGCATCATGAGATCTTTAACGTGTTGTGGAGACAATCAACAGAACGGACCTATCAGACTCTCTGGTTAGCGTTCACATATCAGCCTGACTCTCTCTCTGTGTGATCTGGAAATGCCAGAAACGGTTTCAGACTGAATGTTTGGTTTGGAAACTAACGCCACCGTTACGTCTACAGACACTGTGCTTGACTGTAGATCCTCATCCTTCCCTCGCGGGTCAAAATACAATAAATAATATAAAATAAATGTAATAAAATTAGGGCTGTGAAATGATTAATCGCGATTAATCGCATCCAAAATAAAAGTTTGTGTTTACATAATAAATGTGTGTGTACAGTGTATAATTATTTTGTATATATAAATACACACACGTGCATGTATATATTTAAGAAAAATGTGTTATTTATATATAAAATATTTATACACAGTACACACACATTTATTATGTAAACACAAACTTTTATTTTGGATGCGATTAATCGTTTCACAGCCCTAAATAAAATCAAATAAAAATGACCCGAAGCCCTAAAATTATACTTAATTTTTTTAAGCTTGTTTCATTTCATTTTGGTAATATTTTTTTATGCAATTTATTTACCTTTAAATTACTAATGTAATCAATAAAAAGTCACATTCCTCACATTCTTTCGACTTAAATTCAAAATAACTCACAATTTCATGCATAATCCTTTTAATTCAGCTCAAACTCGGAGTCTTTGCCGACCTTTGGTGGAAAAATAATAATATAACATAATATTTCATAACTAGCCACTACACTGTAAAAAAAAAAAATGTTCATGATTTGTTATCACAATTTTTTATCTTTTGTCAAATCAATTTCGATAACTAATGTGTGAAGATAACATACTATTTTGAGTTTCTGTTTATTAAACCATTCTTCTTCATTGTATTAACTCAAATTTTTAATTACAACGAACTCACAAATGTAAGGCAACTTGGTTTTTTTAAGTTAAACCAACATTTTTTTTATAGTGTAGATGGCCTTATATCTTTATATGGAGCAACTGAGCTGTTCCGCTGGGTCCTAAAGTCAGTTTCTCTTCAGTATGCATTCAGATTCACATGTAGACATTATAAAATCTTTTTTTTGGTAAAGTTTTAGCATTTTTAGTTAGAATTTTGAGCATTTTTAGGGTTTTCTATGTGTACTGAAACACTCCTAAGGGGGTCAAATTGACCCGATTTGTTACTTTTTTTTTATTTCAACCACAAAACTCCTCGAATCTTGAATTTTTAATGTGTATTCGTGGTTCAAGTGCGACTAAAGTCATAGGGATCTTGAACCCCTATGATGAACAAAAATTGTCCGGGTCAAAATGACCCGAGGGAAGGATTAAAAGATCTATCTTACATATGCCTTGTCCTGATAACCTAACGTAACGTAATTACGAGATTTCCGCTTGTTAAAAGCGTTCACGTCCTCGTTGAGTTCGTAATTACAACTTGTAAACTGGGAATTTCCAACTTGCACCATGTGACCTCTGCACCCCCTGATTCATTGATGGTGTTGTTGCCGTAGATAGTCACATGTCGTTATCTTCAAAATTACCGTAATTATGACTGACGGTTTGTCCTAACTAGCCCCGCCCACGGTGGAATCTCATTGGTCAGTGGTTCTCCAAGGGGGAACGAGCTTTAAAGTATTTGGTGTTTTATCTCACACTCTCGACAACAGTTTTTCCTTGAAGAATCAGGATTCTTGAGAAACCGTGAAACATGACAGTAGTCTAATTTAAAACGGTGATTTCTAGACGTAGAGAAGTCGTGGAAATGATTATAACTGGATATAGTCGCGCCATGTTATGGGGAGTAGATCATGAAGAACTGAGAAGTTTGAGAAGCACGGCTGCCTTCACATTACGTTGGAGTAATTACTGACTTGTTTTGTTGAACTCGTGATCAGGTTCAAGGCATTGACGTCATGAAATGCTCCTGGTTGAACGTGTGTGTGTCTTTATTACTGTCTGTGTTTTTTTAAGGTGTCAGTCATGACGGATGTTTCTGTGTGACGGTCTGGAAACTCTTTGGTTACGACCCGATCATATTTCAAATGCCATGCAAACCCTTCGATGTCACACACAGTCGCCTTGACAAGAGATGAAATGTTTTCTATAGTGTTTTTTTTTTTAAATGCTTTTTTACAAACTCTTCTGGGATAAAACATTGACACACACCGTCTTTAAACCCTTTAATGGTGTTGCACACTTCGTGTGTGTGTGTGTGTGTGTGAATGCGAGAGTCTACATGTTGTCTTGCTAGATATACATAGATAGACATGAAGTGTGCGTGAGAGTGTGTGTGTGTGTGTGTGTGTGAGATTGAGTGTGTGAGAGAGAGTGTGTGTGTGTGTGAGATTGAGTGTGTGAGTGTGAGAGAGAGTGTGTGTGTGAGAGAGTGAGTGTGTGTGTGTGTGTGTGTGTGTGTGTGTGTAAGAGAGAGAGAGAGTGTGTGTGTGTGTGTGAGAGAGAGAGAGTGTGTGTGTGTGAGAGAGTGAGTGTGTGTGTGTAAGAGAGAGAGAGTGTGTGTGTGTGAGAGAGAGTGAGTGTGTGTGTGAGAGAGAGTGAGTGTGTGTGTGAGAGAGAGTGTGTGTGTGAGCGTGCGCGTGTGTGCGCGTATGTATGTGTGAGAGAGAGAGTGTCAGTGTGTGTGTGAGAGAGAGAGAGAGAGAGAGAGTGTGTGTGTGTGTGTGAGTGAGAGAGTGTGAGTGTGTGTGTGTGTGTGTGAGTGAGAGAGTGTGAGTGTGTGTGTGTGTGTGTGTGTGTGCGCGTGTGTGTGTGTGTGTGTGTGTGTGTTCACTCTCCTCCAGATACAGTCTTAAAGTCAGACTCATATCATGTATTCTGGACTCCAGGGGCGTCCAATCTCTCCGACTGTTAAATATTTATTTTATTGTTAAGTTATAACTTACATCCATGTGACAGTGTCCATCTTTGATTTTTGTTGTTTTTTTTTGTTTTTTTTTGTACATAGCCATTGCTAAGAATGTAAAAAAACTTCTTACTGTACAGTAAAACCCGCCAGTCTAAGACAAGGTGTGTGTGTGTGTGTGTGTAACGCTAAACTGCTGTGTTTTGTGTCATCTATCACAGTTTTTTACCAAACATGCAGAATAATAAATTACATTTATCTATCATTATACTGTACATCTATTTTTATTTATAAATTTTGTAATTTATTATAAAGTAGATTATAGTGTCATAATACTGCACATATTTTTATTTTATATTTATGATCATTTTTAATATATAATAGTAATTCAATAAATTACATTATATAGTGTCATTGTACTGTTTTTATTTATATATATATATATATTTTAATAGTAATTTATTTTAAATAAAGTAAGTTGTATAGTCTTACTATACTAGGCCCACACATTTATTTTTATTATATATTATATTATATAATATATAAATAATACAATCACTTTTATTTATAACAAATTAAAACATTTTATTAGTAATTTAATTTAAATAATAAAGTGCATTTATAGTCTCATTATACTGCACACACATTTTTATTATATATTTATTGTAAAAATATATATAATACTATTTCAATATTAATTATATAGTGTCATATAAATATATATCAAATTTTTCAATTATAATCAAAAATTTCTTAAAGTTAAGGTAAACAAATTACAAAAATGCATGTCACACGAAAGACTCAAATAAGTGCACATTGCAATATATATATATGATATACTACGGGGGCATATTACTACTATTATTACACTGTAAAAAATTACTAATTTTCGCATTAACTCATCAAAAGTCAGCACTTTTTATCCTTTTTTGTAACTGTTGTTACGTAATCAGAATACAAAAAAATGGTAATTGTAATTCGTTACAGTTACATAAAAAAACAAAGTATTAAGAATATATATAACCGATGTATGGCCGATCGGTTCGCTGGATAAGACTCTTATTTCTCGACTGGATCGTGTGGAGACTGAAGCTGCATTGAGACGGACATTTGAACCTTCTTTAAACATTGGGATAGACGGTTGCCATTGAAGTCCATCAAATGGAGAAAATTCCTGGAATGTTTTCCTCAAAAACCTAAATTTCTTTTTGACTGAAGAAAGAAAGACACGGACATCTTGGATGACATCGGGGTGAGTACATTATCAGCAAAAACATGTTTTAAAACATGACAACAGGGAATATCACACATAAGATTAATGATATACTACTAGTAACGTTACTACACATTCACTATTGAAATATTAACGTTAACAAATTAACATAATGTGACACAACAGGTAAATAATGACCCCAGGGTTAGCCCCCTATGCATTGGCAGCCATTAAACAAACAGGCTTATTGTTAAAGCACAACACACTTAAACTTTATATTTTGGTTTCACGTGGTGATATTATAATCTTAAGGGTCTAAAGATACTAACTGTATGGTCTTTTCATCATTTAATTTTGTTTTCAGAGATCGTCACAAGTTGTAATTAAACATTAAACATTACATGCTAGCAATCTCTCAAAATGTATTTGATCTTTGATCAGACTACCTGGTTATCTTCCTTAGACCCTGTAGATGTAGTTACTACAGTTTGGAGTCGTAATTCGAAGTGTAAATATGGTTTAAATGTGTAAACAGGACGCCTGACGTTGACGTTGACAAACGCTCGATAATCCGAGCTGCTGATTGGCCCAAAACTGAAAACGCTCGATAAAGGCTCGATAATCCGAGCTGCTGATTGGCCCAAAACTGAAAACGCTCGATAAACGCTCGATAAAGGCTCGATTATCCGAGCTGCTGATTGGCCCAAAACTGAAAACGCTCGATAAACGCTCGATTATCCGAGCTGCTGATTGGCCCAAAAGCTGAAAGTCGATTACACTAACCGGCTGATTGGCTGGCATCCAGAGACCATTGCTGGGCATAGAGCGCAATAAACCCTCTTAAACTGTACGTTTTGATTATTGTTTAATGTGGCCAAGATTTCTCATAAACAGCTCTGCGATATAACTAACTTGTTGTATAATTTACAGATCTTATCCTAAAATTTTGCCTACACTTTTTGGCTACCGTCATGCACATTGATAGCCAGTATTAGAACTATAAATCTCGTTTGTTCCTCACTCACTCGTTGTGCTGTCTAGGCAGCACATGTACTAAAATTGGAACGATACAGAGAAGATTAGCATTTCCCTGCGCAAGGTTGACACGCAAAATCGTGAAGCGTATCCAATTTTTGTGTTTTATGCACTTAAATTTCTAAATGTTTTTAATTATTTTAAATACCTTTATCAACTATCATAAAACGGATTTACTGCTAAAGGCATGATCGTTTGATTTAAGCAAAAATATTGTACACAAATTATGAAATTAATTTTAAAATCAAGTTTATTCATCATCTGACAATAAATATTTTACAGACTTTTCACGTTAGTGCAATGATAAATTAAAGCAGTTACATTATTTTAGAAGCAAACATGTATTCGCAATATCTAGCTTTCTTTTACGAGTAATAGCCTGGCTATATATGTGAATATGTTTCAATTTGGTGGCCATAAAAATCTTAGACAAGAGGGCAGCAGAGTTAATCACATGTAAGGCAATTTGTCACATTGCATTAAAACACATTTAAGTGTTTTAAATGTTTTAATTACAAGATTTGTTGGTCATAATAATGGTTTTATTTTTTATGTTACTTTTTTACATCCTTGTTTTATTCAAGTGTTTTACAGCTTAATGTTCATTTAAAGGGGGGGGGGGGTATAATGCCCTTTTCACAAGATAGTCTCTGATGTCCCCAGAGTGTGTGTGTGAAGTTTTAGCTCAAAATACCCCACAGATACATCTTTATATGTTTATATATAATGTTAAAAATATTCACTTTTTGAGGTGAGCAAAAACACACCGTTTTGTGTCTGTCCCTTTAAATGCAAATGAGATGCTGCTCCCGGCACAGGGGGCGGAGCTTCAACAGCTCGTGTCCTTTTACCTCTCTCTCACACACACACACACACACACACTGAATTTTTCAAAAACTTTTAGCCTTTTATGTTCAATCCGGAGTCAGACAATGATGGAGAGACTCAAGAAGAAGTGACAACATTTCTGAATGGTTAGTTGATGAATTTATGCAGATTATGTGTAGTTATCTTCTAGTCACTGATTAGCATATATCATGATAATCTATAAATCGTGTTCAGGGGGCGGGGTTTATGTAAATGTTAGGGTTGGTGATGTCACTAACCCGGGAGGAATGTCGTGTAGTTTCTACCAGCCGTTTGTTGTAGTCCTTAAAAAGCAATTTCTGTAAAAATAAAAATCTCCCTTTGCTCTGAACTTTGAGCGTTGTAACTTTACAGATGTTGTTTATGATCAAACAGCAACATTACACACTAACTACAGTTAAAATAGTGAAAACATAATCACCCACCCCTTTAAAGAAATACAAATAAAGAATAAAACCATCTGTAATACAATACTATAGCCACTAGATGTCTGTAAAGCCTTTTATATAATTATATATAATACGGGGACTAGTTTGTGAAACAAGACACGATTGCTTAATTTTAATAGCCTAGTTTTTATTTTAAATTCACATTAAATAAAAGTACTTTGATGAAATTGCTGTTTACTTAACCTTATGACCTTTAAGTAATCCAAAAGTAATCAGATTACATTACTTTTATATTATGGTACGGAATCCATTTTGAAAACTCAGTGTTATGTAGCCTATTTTAAGTTGAAATTACGTAAACATCCAAGTTGACAGTACTTGCGCAACTTTTTTTTAGAGTGTACTTTACTTTATATTGCGCAAGAACGTCTGTACTTTAAATGCATTTAAAAAAATAAAAAATAAAAATGTTCTGCGTTGGCCGGGAATCGAACCCGGGTCAACTGCTTGGAAGGCAGCTATGCTCACCACTATACCACCAACGCTTGACGTTCATGAGGAACTAGCCATAATCTTTAAACAAAAATGTAATAGGTATTCCTACATTATAAAGTACGTTTAAGTTGCTTTGTAAGTATAATAGCAGCTAGCCACATATACTACGATCTGTTTACTGGTATTAAACATAATTTTGAACATTTCCTTTTCAAATTAATTCAGTTAGCATTAGCCTGCTTGCTAGCTTCTGCATTCAAAACACACATTCACTTTCAAACAGCGCCTGTCCTTAGTCTGCTGATTTGCTCGCTTTTACTCTCTAAAAAGCAAACAACAGATCTTTGTTATTATCTGTGTCGTTATATTTATTTATTTTAGAGTTTATTTGCTGGTGTACGTGTGTCATTTGATCAGAGAATCGGTGAGTATCTCGTGGTTCATCAGAAGCTAAAGCTTTTCACCTCAGACTCTCTATTCACCTCTGGGTCAGAAATGGATTTATTTGATGATCTTCCAGAACCTACAAATGATCCAGGTAGGTTAATTCACACAAATAATATAATAATCATAATCTTGTATGCATTATAGGTGTTAAAGTGAGTGATTTGGACAGTTAAATGTAGAAATTGGACAGTAAAATGCTGATTGTACGAGCCTGGCTTCAGTATTAACATACATTTCTAAAACAATAAAGTGCTAGGCCTATATAATTATTAAAAGGTTAAATTAATGTGCTTATCTTATATATTCGTGCTGACATGTGCTCACTTGACACTGCATATTACATTACTGCTAATATCTTTAGATGTGAGTGCATGTAATATGTCTGTAATTCTGTATTTTTAGGCAGCTCACTACATTTGAGGAAAATAGCCTGTGTATTAATGCAGATGGATGGCTTTGGAAGTGATTCAACATCTATTTCTCTGTGAGATTTGGTTTAATCATGAAGTTTTGTTGAACGATTTAGTTAAACCCAAACAGAAGGATGAGGAGCGAGGTGAGAAGAGGAAGAGAGACGTCAGCTCAGAGGAGACAGAAGTGGAAGACCAGAATCAAGAGGAAAAGAAAGTTTGTAAAGGTTTTCAGCTTTCGCACACATTGTGTTTCTGACAGAGAGTGTGTTCAGGATGTGTGTGTGTGTGTGTGTGTGTGTGTGTGTGTACACAGAGAGAAAAGACCTGTGATGATCTCTTTCTGTGTTGTTCCAGCAGATCTCCCCAAATTCCAGGGTTTTGTCTCGGCGAGACGCGGCGAGAGAGAAGAGATGCAAGATGCTCACGTTCTGCTTCCAGACCTGAGCGTCACTAATCTACCTTCACAAGTGTGAGTGACTCCATCCATCTATCCATCCATCCATCCATCCATCCATCCATCCATCCATCCATCCATCCATCCATCCATCCATCCATCCATCCATCCATCCATCCACCCATCCATCCATCCATCCACCCATCC
>NC_136879.1:42122975-42220475 GCF_949152265.1 Phoxinus phoxinus
CGACGGGCTATTTAAAGTGTTTTCTGCAGATGAAGCCGTTCAGTTTGTCCTTGACGTTCTAGAGGTGTGTATTTTAATTTGCTCGTCCTCATAGTTGTTGTTAGTCTTTGCTTTGTGTCAGAGTTATTATAATAAACTAAAACGGTAAACAAACATTTCTTTACTTGAAAGAAAATTAACGTTAACTGGAATAATATTAAGTATTTGAAAAACTTAAACTTATTTTGTTTTAGCTAGTTACCAAGGATGTATGTATATATATATATATATATATATATATATATATATATATATATATATATATATATATAGAAGACAAGAACACACAACAAAATTACTAAATCTTAAAAAATAAACAGAAAATATAAAAAGAAAAGATTCAGAATATGAATCAATATTAAGTAATCTCAATGCTACTATAATTATTGCTGTTTGCATTGTATGTTAATTTTATTTTTATATTTTAGAAAGAGACTGTGGAGCAGAAGGAGGGGCAGAGCGAAGGGGCGGAGCCTTTTGAGGCAGCTTGTCAGCGATTGGCCAGTGAGGCTGTGAGGCGGGGCAGTGCAGACAACGTCACTGTCATTCTCGTCTCTATTGAGTTCTGAAAGCATTTTACACACACACACACACACACACACACACACACACACACACACCGATACACATGAATGCATGGATTCAGTAGTAAATGGTGCTGAACTGAAAATGTGGTTTATTATTATAGAGATGTTTGAATCTCAATTTTTTTCTTCTTCTTCTTCTTCAAAGCAGGGCTCTTGAAAACACTGTGTCAAATTTTAGTATTTGTGCTGT
This sequence comes from Phoxinus phoxinus, assembly GCF_949152265.1. Lineage (NCBI taxonomy): Eukaryota > Metazoa > Chordata > Actinopteri > Cypriniformes > Leuciscidae > Phoxinus > Phoxinus phoxinus. The sequence goes on from NC_136879.1 coordinate 42,123,792, forward strand.
TTGGCATCAAATTCTAAATAATAAACTTTTATACAGTCTCACAACACCTGTGTCCTCTCTGAACTCCTGTGTAAAGAGCCAGTGTGTTTGCCAATGGATAGTTTCATCATAGCATGATGATGTAATTTGTGTGTATTTAAAGATGCATTGTGCATAGATGGTATAAAAACAGCAGCAATATCAAACCGGATACGGATGCACTCTTCAAAGAGCTTTATTTAGTTTAATCAGCAATTAAACCAAAACCACATATTCAGGATTATGTAAGTAAATAATTGTTTTGGTACAAATAAGAATAATTTTATTACAGTCTGTGGTAAGAACCTGAACAGAGATTTTGTTTTGTCTTTAGTTATTTTTTTTTAAACGATTTATTAATTTTTTTATTTTACAATCCATGCTTTTATTTTGAAAATGGCTGACAGGACATCCTCGTCACGCATAACTTCCGCAACCGGAAAAACGACTCTCATCAACATGAACTAACACCTCGGCAGCTGTCAACACACACATCTCGATACTAGATCTATACATCGTGATAACAACCTAAATAAAGTGCTTGATTTAATCGCGTGCATGACTGTGATCTAAGCGCATTTTCCGCGGTGTGTGTGTGTGTGTGATGCAGTGCGGGCGCGCGCGTTATTTCTATCCATCTGACAGGCAGTGAATGTAAAGAAGATCAGTGTGTGTGAGATGAGATAACGGCTCATGCATGAGACAGTGATGATGATGCAGTCTGTGCATCAGGCCTCGTGCAGGAATCATTCGAGTCTGGATTATGCATTTGGGTTGAGAGTGTAATATTGCATGAGAGAGTTAGACACACACAAGCATGGACACTTTACTGGACTTCGAGGATTGCATCAGAGACTCTCCTGCATTCAGGTATGAGCCTCTCATTCATCACACACACACACACACACACACACACACACACACAGGATGATTCCGCTAATGTGCATGTGGTTCATTAGGTCATGATGGTGTAGTTGTCTTGTCATGACTTGCATCTCTAAACGACATTGTGTTATTGTTAGTAAACTCATTCTTTTATCATTTTAAAATAAGAAGTCTATTTAAAATTGATTTATACATTTAAAAAGCTCATGGACATGTCATTTGTAAAATACCCACTATGCTTTGGGGCGTGGTAGTGTGTCTGCTGTGTTTGACTTATGCAGGTGTGTGTGTGTGTGTGTTTGCAGGCAGTCCCTGGATAAATGCGAGAGTGATGTTGCAGAACTGCAGAGTCGTGTGGAGAAAGTAAGATGGACCAGATGCTTTATGCATATATACATTTTTCCCCCCTGTAAGGTCCGATTATAATGCGGGTGAAGTTTTTTTTGTGCCGAAAACATTCGAATTTTAAGGTTAATATTATATTATAAATTAGTTTGTTTTTATATAATATTGTATCATATACCGGTATGAGAGTGAGCCAATCAGCAGTAGGGGGCGTGTTCACTCATGATTGGGGAGGAGAGAGAGTGAGCCAATCAGCAGTAGGGGGCGTGTTCACTCATGATTGGGGAGGAGAGAGAGTGAGCCAATCAGCAGTAGGGGGCGTGTCCACTCATGATGGAGGAGGAGAGAGTGGGCCAATCAGCAGTAGGGGGCGTGTCCGCTCATGATGAATCAGCAGTAGGGGGCGTGTCCACAAATGCTGATCCTTAATCTACTTTCTTAACCTGTAACTGTATTATATTCTATGTGTTATTTATTTTAGTATGCTTGTAATCATATTGACTGCTCTTGCAATTTTACTATATCCTTGTATTGATTATTTTGTCCTGTTAAGCACTTTGGTCAACCATGGGTTGTTTTTAAATGTGCTCTACAAATAAATAATGAATGAAAGAACGAATGAATGATGGAGGAGAGAGAGTGAGCCAATCAGCAGTAGGGGGAGTGTCCACTCATGATGGGGGTGGAGAGAGTGAGCCAATCAGCAGTAAGGGGGTGTGTCCACTCATGATGGGGGAGAGAGAGTGAGCCAATCAGCAGTAGGCGGTGTGTCCACTCATGATGGGGGAGAGAGAGTGAGCCAATCAGCAGTAAGGGGGTGTGTCCACTCATGATGGGGGTGGAGAGAGTGAGCCAATCAGCTGTAGGCAGTGTGTCCACTCATGATGGGGGAGAAAGAGTGAGCCAATCAGCAGTAGGCGGTGTGTCCACTCATGATGGGGGAGAGAGAGTGAGCCAATCAGCAGTAAGGGGGTGTGTCCACTCATGATGGGGGTGGAGAGAGTGAGCCAATCAGCTGTAGGCGGTGTGTCCACTCATGATGGGGGAGAGAGAGTGAGCCAATCAGCAGTAAGGGGGTGTGTCCATTCATGATGGGGGTGGAGAGAGTGAGCCAATCAGCAGTAGGGGGCGTGACCACTCATGATGGGGGAGGAGAGAGTGAGCCAATCAGCAGTAGGGGGAGTGTCCACTCATGATTGGGGAGGAGAGAGTGAGCCAATCAGCAGTAGGGGGCGTGTCCACTCATGATGGAGGAGGAGAGAGTGAGCCAATCAGCAGTAGGGGGAGTGTCCACTCATGATGGAGGAGGAGAGAGTGGGCCAATCGGCAGTAGGGGGAGTGTCCACTCATGATTGGGGAGGAGAGAGTGAGCCAATCAGCAGTAGGGGGCGTGTCCACTCATGATGGAGGAGGAGAGAGTGAGCCAATCAGCAGTAGGGGGAGTGTCCACTCATGATGGGGGTAGAGAGAGTGAGCCAATCAGCAGTAGGCGGTGTGTCCACTCATGATGGAGGAGGAGAGAGTGAGCCAATCAGCAGTAGGGGGAGTGTCCACTCATGATGGAGGAGGAGAGAGTGGGCCAATCGGCAGTAAGGGGGTGTGTCCATTCATGATGGGGGTGGAGAGAGTGAGCCAATCAGCAGTAGGGGGAGTGTCCACTCATGATGGGGGTGGAGAGGGTGACCCAATCAGCAGTAGGGGGCGTGTCTATCATATGGAGGCGGAGCTATCAACATTTTGTGGAGGGGCATGTTTGTTTTGGTGATTTAAAATATCAACATCGTTTCTCAGAAATTGCGTACTGCACCTTTAAAAGTTTTTTTGAACCGAGATAACAATTGTTTTCATGATATTAGCCCATTGTACATTTAGCTTGATGGTCTCTCTCTCTCTCTCTCTCTCTCTCTCTCTCTCTCCCTCTCTCTCTCTCTCCCCCCCCCCTCTCTCTCTCTCTCTCTCTCTCTCTCTCTCTCTCTCTCTCTCTCTCTCTCTCTCTCTCTCTCTCTCTCTCTCTCTCTCTCTCTCTCTCTCCCCTCTCCCTCTCCCTCTCTCTAGGTGATGAAGTTGTGTGGTCAGATGGTGGATGCGGGTCAGAACTACACCTCCTGCAATCAGCTGTTCCTCTCCGGACTGGCCGAGTTTACGGCGTATCATAAGAACGACGGAGTTATTCTGGTGAGTACAGATGTCGGATGGGTCACGACCTCTGGCCAGACCTCTCATGCTGACCTCTCATGCTGACCTCTCATGCTGACCTCTCATGCTGACCTCTCATGCTGACCTCTCATGCTGACCTCTCATTGATCGTGTTCCTGCAGAATTGCCCTGCGCCAGTTCAACCAAGGCCTTCAAGAAATGATCCAGTTTCAGACGGTGAGTCTTGTTTTGTATTCATCAGCCCTTCAAATTTAAAATCTGCTACTATAACTAATCTGAAACTAATATATTATATAGACTCATTACATGCAAAGTGAGATATTTCAAGCCTTTATTTGTTATAATTGTGATGATTATGAAAACCCCAAATTCAAAATTAGAATATTGTGAAAATGTTTTCATAATCTGTAAGCCATAATCATCACAATTATAACAAATAAAGGCTTGAAATATCTCCACTTTGCATGTAATGAGTCTATATAATATATTAGTTTCACCTTTTAAGTTGAATTACTGAAATAAATGAACTTTTTGCACCATATTCTCATTTTTCCAGTTTATCTCCCTTCACCAAATAAAAACATTAAATACATAAATTTCCAGTAAAATCTGATGAGATGAGCCTCTTTCAGAGCTGATATACATGCACCTTTGTAGACGATCCCTTTGCACTTGCGCATATTTTTAATTATAAATGTGTTTTCATGCAGATGCTGTTTGATCAGACTCAGAGAGCAATTACCCAGCAGCTCTCAAACCTGCTTTCACAGTACGTAACACACACACACACACACACACTCAAAGGTCTTCAACACAGCCCGTCAAAATAAAAGTTCGGTTTCAACTTGATCATATATTACTGTTGTACGGTACAATTTAGATATCTCAATTTAATAATAATACTAACACTAATAATAATAAATTATTAACAAAAAAAATATTCTTTAAGGAATAATCACACTTTTGTTATAATTTGAACCGTATAAAGCTCAGTTGTGCCGCATGTTGTTTGACAAAAAAGGTTAATTTCATATAAAAGATCAATTAAATTAATGTTTCATGTCTTCATTTGACTACTAGAAAATTCACAACACAGAATTTGTGGGAAAAAACAAAAACATTTCATAGAAATTATTTTTTTATTACTAAAATGGTTGTTTTTATTAATATTCAAGCATAACAAGGCGCTTTTCCATTACAGATTTGCGTAAAACTTTTGCGATTCTTTCTAAATGTCGACAAAAAACTATTGGTTGGTATTTTTTTTGCGATCAATGGGAGTTTTTGTGAAATTGACGTGTTTCCATTGAGCGTATTTTTAATTTGCGCAATTTGAAGGGTAATGGAAATCTCAATAACACGTCTACAAATGACGTAGTTTCTTTACAGTTATTGAGGTAAACATGCCTAAATTACAGAAAAATTTCAGGTACTGGTTAAAATGACCGGTGAACGGTACCCAACCTAACGTTCACATGACTAACGCGTAATGGTTTGTTCCGTGACAGATTTGTGCCGCAGATTCGCGACACTCGCCGCGAGTTCGTACGGATCGGAGACGACCTCGATGCCACCGTTGTGAAGAACGCTCAGGTCAGCCGACACAAACCCGTCGACGCCGAGCGCGCGACTCACTTGCTGCTCGCCACACGCAAATGCTACCAGCACTTCGCCCTGGACTACTGCCTGCAGGTAATGTTCGGCATCCCTGTTTTAAGGCGCACGTGTTCTATATTTTTACTTTTATAATGAAGTCCACATATAATGGTACTCAAGCAAAACCAGTTTACTTGAGTTTTTCCTGACCTGTAGAACTACACAGGCTCTTGTTGCTGCTACTGTACCTTTAAGACATAAATGACCCCCTATTATTTTCATATTATTATATTATGTTTTATATTAAATTATATTTTAGTTTGTTTTTATATAATATTTTATTACATGCAAGTTTTATAAAATATTTTTATATAATATTTTATTATAGGCTTGTTTTATATTATTTTTAGTTAGTTTTTAAATTATATTTTTTATATTATATTTTATTATAGGTACAGTATGTTTCAGATTATTTTTTAGTTTGTTTTTGTATTATATTTTATTACAGCATGTTTATATTATATTTCAGTTTATATTTGTATAATTTATTTTATTATACACATATTTTATATTATATTTCAGTTTTTTATATTATATTTTATTACAGGCATGTTTTATATTATTTTTTATTTTTTTATTTTTACACTATATTTTATTACAGGCATGTGTTATATTATATTATATTTTTATATTATATTTTAATTATAGGCATGTTTTATATTATGTTTTAGTTTATATTTTATATTAAATTGAATAATAAGCATGTTTACTATTATATTTTACTTTGTTTTTTATATTATAGTTTACATTTTTATATTATATTTTATTACATGCATCTTTTATTTTATATTTTAGTATAGGCATGTTTTATATTAGATTTTAGTTTGTTTTTATATTATATTATAGTTTATATTTTTATATACAATTTTATTATAGGCATTTTTAGGGCCCGAGCACCGATGGTGCGAGGACACTATTGGAATTGCTCTGTTTATTATTATTATTATTATTATTAGGGCCCGAGCACCGATGGTGCGAGGACACTATTGGAATTGCTCTGTTTATTATTATTATTATTAGGGCCCGAGCACCGATGGTGCGAGGACACTATTGGAATTGCTCTGTTTATTAGGGCCCGAGCACCGATGGTGCGAGGACACTATTGGAATTGCTCTGTTTATTATTATTATTATTATTATTATTATTATTAGGGCCCAAGCCCTGAAAGGGCGAAGGCCCTATTGTTTTTCTTAGGATTATTATTTATTATTCTTCTTCTTTATTATTATTATTATTATTTTACTACCTTTTGGGCACTTTTGGGGGCCTTAACGTGCTCAAAAACTCTTGAAACTTTGCACAAATGTCAGAACCTGCGGCCATCAGAGCCGCGCTTAAGCTGGTACCCGGGCGTGGCAGGGGGGCTCGGCAGCGCCCCCTGGAATGGGATTCAAAAACATGTCCATATATCAAACACGCTTGCATGTAATAATATGAAACTCGGTACACATATAGATCTCATCGGGCCGAACAACTTTCGTGCTCTAAGTTTTACGCCAGTCCAACAGGAAGTCGGCTATTATGGGCTGTATGGAAACGCATGTTCTGGCATTTGAAACACTTCTCCCAGAGAATTCATCCGATGACCACGAAACTCGGTGTGCATGAAGCCAAGACATGGAGGATGATAAATTGCGAGGGGATTTTTGATATCTCGAACGGTTTGGCCGTGGCGAGGAAACGAATTTATGGCGAATATTGGAAACAGGAAGTGTGTTATAACATCCTCATACATTAACTGATCTTGATGAAACTTCAGCAGTGTGTTCGCTGTAAGAGGCCGATCACATGGATGTGACTATTTTGAGTCAAAGTTATAGCGCCACCAACTGGCAGCAGGAAGTGTGTCACTTTCAAAATGCTTTGAAATCACCCTCTTATTTTTACCGATTTGCTTCAAACTTCATCTGTATAATGTAAACACACGGCAGATGTAGACCTGTGAAAGGATTATTGATATCTTAAATACTGTTGCCATGGCAACGCATCAAACTTTAATATTCTTTTTTAAAGTTTTTGAGACTCTTAGCATACTTGAAATTGCATGAAACTCGACAGACAATTTACATTTATTGCCTAGTACACTTGTGCAAAGTTTCAGAAACGGGCGTGGTAAGGGGCTCAGTAGCGCCACCTTTAGTCAAAAATGGGGTATTAGTTTTACCTACAGTAACAAAAATCGGTATTTATATTTATCTCCCCGAGCCGGACAACTTTCTAATTTACAGTCATTAGCTCCAACCAACAGGAAGTCAGATATTTTGGTTTGAATGTGATTTGATGGGAATTTTGCCAGTCTCTCTCAGTGTCTGTGTGTGTGAGAGAGGAGGGGGGCTTTATTTTAACCCTTTCTCTGCTGTGTGGTACTTCTCGGGCACTTTTGGGGCCCTTAACGTGCTCGAAAACTCTTGAAACTTTGCACACAGGTCAGAACCTGCGGCCATCAGGGCCGGCCTGAAGCTGGTACCCGGGCGTGGCAGGGGAGCTCAACAGCGCCCCCTTGAACGTGGTCCGAAAACTTGGTCCATATATCAAACACGTTTGCATGTAATAATATGAAACTCGGTACACATATAGATTTAATTGGGCCGAACAACTTTCGTGCTCTAAGTTTTACGCCAGTCCAACAGGAAGTCGGCTATTATGGGTTGTTTAAAAACGAATCCCCCTGGAATTTTATATACTCCTCCTAGAAAATAATTTTGATCGCCACCAATCTCAGTCAACATGAAGTCAAGACATGGAGGATGCTAAATTGCGGACGGATTTTTGATATCTCGAACGGTTTGGCCGTGGCGAGGAAACGAATTTATGGCGAGAAAAGAGAAACACGATGTGTTATAACGTCTTCATACATTAACTGATCTTGATGAAACTTCAGTAGTGTGTTTTTTGTAAGAGGCCGATCACATGGATGTAACTAATGTGAGTCAAAGTTATAGCGCCACCAACTGGCAGCAGGAAGTGTGTTACTTTCAAGATGCTTTTGACTAAAGTGGGGGGGGGTATTTTTACCTACAGTCACAAAACTCGGTATGTATTTTGTGCACATCGAGCCGGACAACTTTCTCATTTACAGTCATTAGCTCCGACCAACAGGAAGTCAGATATTTTGGTTTGAATGTGGTTTTGTCTCTCTCTGACAGAGTTCCCCCTGCCATTCTGTGTGTGTGTGTGTGTGTGTGCATGTGTGTGCCCCCCCCCCCCCCTCGTGTGTGTCTGTGTGGGGAGGGGAAGGAGGGCACACACACAGACAGCCCCCCTGTCTCTGTGTGTGTGGGGAGGGGGGCAGAAAGACTCTATTAAAAATAGGTATATTGTGCCATCTAGTGTTTTATACTAGTATACATGTGTTTTTTCTTTTAAACAAGTGTTTTAAAGTACAGTAATTTCAATGAATATATATACCACACTTCATAGGAATTTTCGGTGTTGTGTACTTACAATGGCTGCTGATTTCATGTGTCCGTTAAGTCCATGAGACTGTAGGGTGTCTAATTTTTCATTTTAGGTTTCTGAAGGGTGCTCACGCATACTTTGTGGTTGATATGTGCCCTCGATGTGCACTTTTGCAGAACCCACACTGATGCAAGCTCTAAAGCAGACTTCTTCTCGACAGTCAAAGCAGAGTTACGTTATTGCCCGTCGTGCACAGGAACCCTAAAGGCACCGGGGTGGCGGTTTATATATATATATATATATATATATATATATATATATATATATATATATATATATATATAAATATAGCTGCAAGCAGCGATGGAGGGCCCAAGCCGGTGGCACCGCCACCTCGGTGCCTTTAGTGATTATTATTATTATTTTCCGCATTTGATCGCATTTTTGAGGGCCTAAACATGCACGAAAACTCACGAAAATTTGCACACGCGTCAGAACTGGCGAAAATTGACATCTGATATGCGTTTCAGAATTGGGCGGGGTAAAATGGCTCGATAGCGCCACCTATAAAGGTTCAACGGAGTGCGCCTCCCGCTACGTTTCACGTACGTGTACGAAATTCGGTACATACATGTAATGACCCAATACCTACAAAAAAGTCTCTTGGAGCATAGCCTTAAACACAACAGCAAGTCAGCCATTTTGAACTTCCTCTCTGATTTTTGTGCAGTTTTTGCCATTTTCAGGCCTCGTACTTTAACGAACTCCTCCTACAGTTTTAATCTGATCATCTTCAAATTTGGTGAGTGTAATCTTAAGGCCTTTGCGACGTTAAATTGCGAAGATCTAGAGTTTTCGTCGAAGGGCGTGTCCTCGGCGGTCTGACAAATTTTGATGTTTCGCCATGAAACAGGAAGTTGCTGTAACTAAGGCAAACAATGTCCAATCTGCCCCAAACTTCACACGTTTGATAAGAGTTCTGTCCTGAACACATGACCATGCTCAAATTCAGTTACAGTCATAGCGCCACCTGCTGGCAACAGGAAGTGAAATGTTTAACACCGTTTTGGACTCCTAATTAACATATACAAAATTGCCAGCAAGTGCTACACATGTTAACACCATACTAGAAACATGCTAAAACATGCTAGCAAACATTAGCTAAGTGCTAAAGCATGCTATTACTGCAATTAAATAGGAATTTGCTGTAACTCAGGCATTGAATGCCCAATCTGCCCCAAACTTCACACGTTTGATAAGAGTTCTGTCCTGAACACATTTACATGAGAATATTCAGTTATAGTAATAGCGCCACCTATTGGCAACAGGAAGTGACATGTTTAACACTGTGATGCTGTACTAGCAACATATTAAATAAACCATTGAGTTATAAACATGTTAGAAACATGTTAAAACATGCTAGCAATTCTTAGCTAAGTGCTAAAGCATGCTAATGCAATGAAACAGGAAGTTGTTGTTACTCAAGTAGGCAATGTCCAATCTGCCCCAAACTTCACAGGTTTGATAAGAGTCCTGCCCTGAACACATCTACATGAGAATAATCAGTTAGAGTAATAGCGCCACCTGCTGGCAACAGGAAGTGTCATGTTTAACACCATTTTGGACTCCTAATAACATATAAAAAATTGCCAGCAAGTGCTGAACATGTTAACAACACACGGGAACCATGCTAAAACATGCTAACAAACATTAGCTAAGTGCTAAAGCATGCTATTCCTGCAATTAAATAGGAATTTGCTGTCAGGCATTGAATGTTCAATTTGCCCCAATTTCACACGTTTGATAAGAGTTCTGCCCTGAACACATCTACATGACACTTTTCAGTTATAGTAATAGCGCCACCTACTGGCAACAGGAAGTGACATGGTTAACACTGTGATGCAGTACTAGCAACATATTAAATATGCCATTGAGTAATAAACATGTTAGAAACCTGTTAAAACATGCTAGCAATTCTTAGCTAAGTGCTAAAGCATGCTAATGCAATGAAACGGGAAGTTATTGTTACTGAAGAAGACAATGTACAATCTGCCCCAAACTTCACATGTTTAATAAGAGTCCTGCCCTGAACACATCTACATGACAATTTTAAGTTAAAGTAATAGCGCCACCTACTGTCGACAGGAAGTGACACGTTTTAAACTGTGATGCATTGCTAGCGACATATTTAATATGCCATTGAGTTCTAAACATGCTAGAAACATGCTAAAACATGCTAGCAACACTTATCTGAGTGATAACGCATGCTATTATACCCATGATAAAGGACATTTTTGTGACTGACTTTGACATACTACTCCTATTTTTACCTACTTAAATGCACATTGCCCACCGTGCTCTGTCTTCCTAAAGCCACCGGGTGGCGGTGGCACGGGTGCGAGGGCCCTTTCATCGCTGCTTGCAGCTTTAATTATTATTATTATTCTTCTTCTCCGCATTTAATCGCATTTTTGAGGGCCTAAACATGCACGAAAACTCACGAAAATTTGCACACGCGTCAGAACTGGCGAAAATTGACATCTGATATGCGTTTCAGAATTGGGCGGGGTAAAATGGCTCGATAGCGCCACCTATAAAGGTTCAACGGAGTGCGCCTCCCGCTACGTTTCACGTACATGTACGAAATTCGGTACATACATGTAATGACCCAATACCTACAAAAAAGTCTCTTGGAGCATAGCCTTAAACACAACAGGAAGTCAGCCATTTTGAACTTCCTCTCTGATTTTTGTGCAGTTTTTGCCATTTTCAGGCCTCGTACTTTAACGAACTCCTCCTACAGTTTTAATCTGATCATCTTCAAATTTGGTGAGTGTAATCTTAAGGCCTTTGCGACGTTAAATTGCGAAGATCTAGAGTTTTCGTCGAAGGGCGTGTCCTCGGCGGCCTGACAAATTTTGATGTTTCGCCATGAAACAGGAAGTTGCTGTAACTCAGGCAAACAATGTCCAATCTGCCCCAAACTTCACACGTTTGATAAGCGTTCTGTCCTGAACACATGACCATGCTCAAATTCAGTTACAGTCATAGCGCCACCTGCTGGCAACAGGAAGTGACATGTTTAACACTGTTTTGGACTCCTAATAACATATAAAAAATTGCCAGCAAGTGCTAAACATGTTAACAACATACTAGAAACATGCTAAAACATGCTAGCAAACATTAGCTAAGTGCTAAAGCATGCTATTACTGCAATTAAATAGGAATTTGCTGTAACTCAGGCATTGAATGCCCAATCTGCCCCAAACTTCACACGTTTGATAAGAGTTCTGGTCTGAACACATTTACATGAGAATATTCAGTTATAGTAATAGCGCCACCTATTGGCAACAGGAAGTGACATGTTTAACACTGTCATGCTGTACTAGCAACATATTAAATAAACCATTGAGTTATAAACATGTTAGAAACATGTTAAAACATGCTAGCAATTCTTAGCTAAGTGCTAAAGCATGCTAATGCAATGAAACAGGAAGTTGTTGTTACTCAAGTAGGCAATGTCCAATCTGCCCCAAACTTCACAGGTTTGATAAGAGTTCTGTCCTGAACACATTTACATGAGAATAATCAGTTAGAGTAATAGCGCCACCTGCTGGCAACAGGAAGTGACATGTTTAACACCATTTTGGACTCCTAATAACATAAAAAATTGCCAGCAAGTGCTAAACATGTTAACAACATACAGGAAACATGCTAAAACATGCTAACAAACATTAGCTAAGTGCTAAAGCATGCTATTACTGCAATTAAATAGGAATTTGCTGTAACTCAGGCATTGAATGTTCAATTTGCCCCAATTTCACACGTTTGATAAGAGTTCTGGTCTGAACACATTTACATGAGAGTATTCAGTTATAGTAATAGCGCCACCTACTGGCAACAGGAAGTGACATGTTCAACACTGTGATGTTGTACTAGCAACATATTAAATAAACCATTGAGTTATAAACATGTTAGAAACCTGTTAAAACATGCTAGCAATTCTTAGCTAAGTGCTAAAGCATGCTAATGCAATGAAACAGGAAGTTGTTGTTACTCAAGAAGGCAATGTCCAATCGGCCCCAAACTTCACACGTTTGATAAGAGTCCTGCCCTGAACACATTTACATGACACTTTTCAGTTATAGTAATAGCGCCACCTACTGGCAACAGGAAGTGACATGTTCAACACTGTGATGTTGTACTAGCAACATATTAAATAAACCATTGAGTTATAAACATGTTAGAAACATGTTAAAACATGCTAGCAATTCTTAGCTAAGTGCTAAAGCATGCTAATGCAATGAAACAGGAAGTTGTTGTTACTCAAGAAGGCAATGTCCAATCTGCCCCAAACTTCACACGTTTGATAAGAGTCCTGCCCTGAACACATTTACATGACACTTTTCAGTTATAGTAATAGCGCCACCTACTGGCAACAGGAAGTGACATGTTCAACACTGTGATGTTGTACTAGCAACATATTAAATAAACCATTGAGTTATAAACATGTTAGAAACATGTTAAAACATGCTAGCAATTCTTAGCTAAGTGCTAAAGCATGCTAATGCAATGAAACAGGAAGTTGTTGTTACTCAAGAAGGCAATGTCCAATCTGCCCCAAACTTCACACGTTTGATAAGAGTCCTGCCCTGAACACATCTACATGACACTTTTCAGTTATAGTAATAGCGCCACCTACTGGCAACAGGAAGTGACATGGTTAACACTGTGATGCAGTACTAGCAACATATTAAATATGCCATTGAGCAATAAACATGTTAGAAACATGTTAAAACATGCTAGCAATTCTTAGCTAAGTGCTAAAGCATGCTAATGCAATGAAAGAGGAAGTTGTTGTTACTCAAGAAGGCAATGTCCAATCTGCCCCAAACTTCACACGTTTGATAAGAGTCCTGCCCTGAACACATCTACATGACACTTTTCAGTTATAGTAATAGCGCCACCTACTGGCAACAGGAAGTGACATGTTTAACACTGCGATGCATTACTAGCAACATATTAAATATGCCATTGAGTTATATACATGTTAGAAACATGTTAAAACATGCTAGCAATTCTTAGCTAAGTGCTAAAGCACGCTAATGCAATGAAACGGGAAGTTGTTGTTACTGAAGAAGGCAATGTCAAATCTGCCCCAAACTTCACACGTTTGATAAGAGTCCTGCCCTGAACACATCTACATGACAATTTTAAGTTAAAGTAATTGCGCCACCTACTGTCGACAGGAAGTGACACGTTTTAAACTGTGATGCATTGCTAGCGACATATTTAATATGCCATTGAGTTCTAAACATGCTAGAAACATGCTAAAACATGCTAGCAACACTTATCTGAGTGATAACGCATGCTATTATCCCCATAATAAAGGACATTTTTGTAACTGACTTTGACATACTCCTATATTTACCTACTTAAATGCACAATGCCCACCGTGCTCTGTCTTCCTAAATCCACCGGGTGGCGGTTGGCACGGGTGCGAGGGCCCTTTCATCGCTGCTTGCAGCTTTAATTATTATTATTATTATTAGGGCCCGAGCACCGATGGTGCGAGGACACTATTGGAATTGCTCTGTTTATTATTATTATTATTATTATTAGGGCCCGAGCACCGATGGTGTGAGGACCCTCTTGGAATTGCTCTGTTTATTATTATTATTATTATTATTATTATTATTATTATTATTATTATTCTCCGCATTTAATCGCATTTTTGAGGGCCTAAACATGCACGAAAACTCACGAAAATTTGCACACGCGTCAGAACTGGCGAAAATTGACATCTGATATGCGTTTCAGAATTGGGCGGGGTAAAATGGCTCGATAGCGCCACCTATAAAGGTTCAACGGAGTGCGCCTCCCGCTACGTTTCACGTATGTGTACGAAATTCGGTACATACATGTAATGACCCAATACCTACAAAAAAGTCTCTTGGAGCATAGCCTTAAACACAACAGGAAGTCAGCCATTTTGAACTTCCTCTCTGATTTTTGTGCAGTTTTTGCCATTTTCAGGCCTCATACTTTAACGAACTCCTCCTACAGTTTTAATCTGATCATCTTCAAATTTGGTGAGTGTAATCTTAAGGCCTTTGCGACGTTAAATTGCGAAGATCTTGAGTTTTCGTCGAAGGGCGTGTCCTCGGCGGCCTGACAAATTTTGATGTTTCGCCATGAAACAGGAAGTTGCTGTAACTCAGGCAAACAATGTCCAATCTGCCCCAAACTTCACATGTTTGATAAGCGTTCTGTCCTATACACATGACCATGCTCAAATTCAGTTACAGTCATAGCGCCACCTGCTGGCAACAGGAAGTGACATGTTTAACACTGTTTTGGACTCCTAATAACATATAAAAAATTGCCAGCAAGTGCTTAACATGTTAACAACATACTAGAAACATGCTAAAACATGCTAGCAAACATTAGCTAAGTGCTAAAGCATGCTATTACTGCAATTAAATAGGAATTTGCTGTAACTCAGGCATTGAATGTCCAATCTGCCCCAAACTTCACACGTTTGATAAGCGTTCTGCCCTGAACACATGACCATGCTCAAATTCAGTTACAGTCATAGCGCCACCTGCTGGCAACAGGAAGTGACATGTTTAACACTGTTTTGGACTCCTAATAACATATAAAAAATTGCCAGCAAGTGCTTAACATGTTAACAACATACTAGAAACATGCTAAAACATGCTAGCAAACATTAGCTAAGTGCTAAAGCATGCTATTACTGCAATTAAATAGGAATTTGCTGTAACTCAGGCATTGGATGTTTAATCTGCCCCAAACTTCACACGGTTGAATATTCTCATGTTTAACACATTTACATGAGAATATTCAGTTATAGTAATAGCGCCACCTACTGGCAACAGGAAATTACATGTTTAACACTGTGATGCTGTACTAGCAACATATTAAATATGCCATTGAGTTATAAACATGTTAGAAACCTGTTAAAACATGCTAGCAATTCTTAGCTAAGTGCTAAAGCATGCTAATGCAATGAAAGAGGAAGTTGTTGTTACTAAAGAAGGCAATGTCCAATCTGCCCCAAACTTCACACGTTTGATAAGAGTCCTGCCCTGAACACATCTACATAACACTTTTCAGTTATAGTAATAGCGCCACCTACTGGCAACAGGAAGTGACATGTTTAACACTGTGATGCAGTACTAGCAACATATTAAATATGCCATTGAGTTATATACATGTTAGTAAACATGTTAAAACATGCTAGCAATTCTTAGCTAAGTGTTAAAGCACGCTAATGCAATTAAACAGGAAGTTGGTGTTACTGAAGAAGGCAGTGTCCAATCTGCCCCAAACTTCACACGTTTGATTAGAGTCCTGCCCTGAACACATCTACATGACAATTTTAAGTTAAAGTAATAGCGCCACCTACTGTCGACAGGAAGTGACACGTTTTACACTGTGATGCATTACTAGCGACATATTTAATATGCTATTGAGTTCTAAACATGCTAGAAACATGCTAAAACATGCTAGCAATACTTATCTGAGTTATAACGCATGCTATTATCCCCATAATCAAGGACATTTTTGTAACTGACTTTGACATACTCCTCCTATTTTTACCTACTTAAATGCACATTGCCCACCGTGCTCTGTCTTCTTAAAGCCACCGGGTGGCGGTGGCACGGGTGCGAGGGCCCTTTCATCGCTGCTTGCAGCTTTAATTAGGGCCCGAGCACCGATGGTGTGAGGACCCTCTTGGAATTGCTCTGTTTATTATTAGGGCCCGAGCACCGATGGTGTGAGGACCCTCTTGGAATTGCTCTGTTTATTATTATTATTATTATTATTATTATTATTATTCTTCTCCGCATTCAATCGCATTTTTGAGGGCCTAAACATGCACGAAAACTCACGAAAATTTGCACACGCGTCAGAACCGGCGAAAATTGACATCTGATATGCGTTTCAGAATTGGGCGGGGCAAAATGGCTCGATAGCGCCACCTATAAATGTTCAACGGAGTGCGCCTCCCGCTACGTTTCACGTACGTGTACGAAATTCGGTACATACATGTAATGACCCAATACCTACAAAAAAGTCTCTTGGAGTATAGCCTTAAACACAACAGGAAGTCAGCCATTTTGAACTTCCTCTCTGATTTTTGTGCAGTTTTTGCCATTTTCAGGCCTCGTACTTTAACGAACTCCTCCTACAGTTTTAATCTGATCATCTTCAAATTTGGTGAGTGTAATCTTAAGGCCTTTGCGACGTTAAATTGCGAAGATCTTGAGTTTTCGTCGAAGGGCGTGTCCTCGGCGGCCTGACAAATTTTGATGTTTCGCCATGAAACAGGAAGTTGCTGTAACTCAGGCATTGAATGTCCAATCTGCCCCAAACTTCACACGTTTGATAAGAGTTCTGTCCTGAACACATGACCATGCTCAAATTCAGTTACAGTCATAGCGCCACCTGCTGGCAACAGGAAGTGACATGTTTAACACTGTTTTGGACTCCTAATAATTTATAAAAGATTGCCAGCAAGTGCTAAACTTGTTAACAACATACTAGAAACATGCTAAAACATGCTAGCAAACATTAGCTAAGTGCTAAAGCATGCTATTACTGCAATTAAACAGGAAGTTGCTGTAACTCAGGCAAACAATGTCCAATCTGCCCCAAACTTCACACGTTTGATAAGAGTTCTGCCCTGAACACATTTACATGAGAATATTCAGTTACAGTCATAGCGCCACCTGCTGGCAACAGGAAGTGACATGTTTAACACTGTTTTGGACTCCTAATAACATATAAAAAATTGCCAGCAAGTGCTAAACATGTTAACAACATACTAGAAACAAGCTAAAACATGCTAGCAAACATTAGCTAAGTGCTAAAGCATGCTATTACTGCAATTAAATAGGAATTTGCTGTAACTCAGCCATTGAATGTCCAATCTGCCCCAAACTTCACACGTTTGATAAGCGTTCTGTCCTGAACACATGACCATGCTCAAATTCAGTTACAGTCATAGCGCCACCTGCTGGCAACAGGAAGTGACATGTTTAACACTGTTTTGGACTCCTAATAACATATACAAAATTGCCAGCAAGTGCTAAACATGTTAACAACATACTAGAAACATGCTAAAACATGCTAGCAAACATTAGCTAAGTGCTAAAGCATGCTATTATTGCAATTAAATAGGAATTTGCTGTAACTCAGGCATTGAATGCCCAATCTGCCCCAAACTTCACACGTTTGATAAGAGTTCTGGTCTGAACACATTTACATGAGAATATTTAGTTATAGTAATAGCGCCACCTATTGGCAACAGGAAGTGACATGTTTAACACTGTGATGCTGTACTAGCAACATATTAAATAAACCATTGAGTTATAAACATGTTAGAAACCTGTTAAAACATGCTAGCAATTCTTAGCTAAGTGCTAAAGCATGCTAATGCAATGAAACAGGAAGTTGTTGTTACTCAAGTAGGCAATGTCCAATCTGCCCCAAACTTTACACGTTTGATAAGAGTCCTGCCCTGAACACATCTACATGACACTTTTCAGTTATAGAATAGCGCCACCTACTGGCAACAGGAAGTGACATGTTTAACACAGCAATGCATTACTAGCAACATATTAAATATGCCATTGAGTTATATACATGTTAGAAACATGTTAAAACATGCTAGCAATTCTTAGCTAAGTGCTAAAGCACGCTAATGCAATGAAACGGGAAGTTGTTGTTACTGAAGAAGGCAATGTCCAATCTGCCCCAAACTTCACACGTTTGATAAGAGTCCTGCCCTGAACAAATCTACATGACAATTTTAAGTTAAAGTAATAGCGCCACCTACTGTCAACAGGAAGTGACACGTTTTAAACTGTGATGCATTGCTAGCGACATATTTAATATGCCATTGAGTTCTAAACATGCTAGAAACATGCTAAAACATGCTAGCAACACTTATCTGAGTGATAACGCATGCTATTATCCCCATAATAAAGGACATTTTTGTAACTGACTTTGACATACTCCTATATTTACCTACTTAAATGCATAATGCCCACCGTGCTCTGTCTTCCTAAATCCACCGGGTGGCGGTTGGCACGGGTGCGAGGGCCCTTTCATCGCTGCTTGCAGCTTTAATTTATTATTATTATTATTATTATTATTTTACTACCTTTTGGGCACTTTTGGGGGCCTTAACGTGCTCAAAAACTCTTGAAACTTTGCACAAATGTCAGAACCTGCGGCCATCAGGGCCCGACTGAAGCTGGGACCCGGGCGTGGCAGGGGGGCTCGCCAGCGCCCCCTGGAATGGGATTCAAAAACATGTCCATATCTCAAACACGCTTGCATGTAATAATATGAAACTCAGTACACATATAGATCTCATCGGGCCGAACAACTTTCGTGCTCTAAGTTTTACGCCAGTCCAACAGGAAGTCGGTTATTATGGGCTGGATGGAAACGCATGTTCTGGCATTTGAAACACTTGTCCTAGAGAATTCATCGGATGACCACGAAACTCGGTGTGCATGAAGTCAAGACATGGAGGATGCTAAATTGCGAGGGGATTTTTGATATCTCGAACGGTTTGGCCGTGGCGAGGAAACGAATTTATGGCGAATATTGGAAACAGGAAGTGTGTTATAACATCCTCATACATTAACTGATCTTGATGAAACTTCAGCAGTGTGTTCGCTGTAAGAGGCCGATCACATGGATGTGACTATTGTGAGTCAAAGTTATAGCGCCACCAACTGGCAGCAGGAAGTGTGTCACTTTCAAAATGCTTTGAAATCACCCTCTTATTTTTACCCGATTTGCTTCAAACTTCATCTGTATAATGTAAACACACGGCAGATGTAGACCTGTGAAAGGATTATTGATATCTTAAATACTGTTGCCATGGCAACGCATCAAACTTTAATATTCTTTTTGGGTGCATTTGAGGCTCTTAACATGCTTCAAATTGCATGAAACTCAACATGCATATCAGATTTATTAGGTACTAGGCATGTGTGAAGTTTCAGAAACGGGCGCGGTGGAGGGGCTCAGTAGCGCCACCTTTAGTCAAAAATGGGGTATTAGTTTTACCTACAGTAACAAAAATCGGTATTTATATTTATCTCCCCGAGCCGGACAACTTTCTAATTTACAGTCATTAGCTCCGACCAACAGGAAGTCAGATATTTTGGTTTGAATGTGATTTGATGGGAATTTTGCCAGTCTCTCTCAGTGTCTGTGTGTGTGAGAGAGGAGGGGGGCTTTATTTTAACCCTTTCTCTGCTGTGTGGGACTTCTCGGGCACTTTTGGGGCCCTTAACGTGCTCGAAAACTCTTGAAACTTTGCACACAGGTCAGAACCTGCGGCCATTAGAGCCGGACTGAAGCTGGTACCCGGGCGTGGCAGGGGAGCTCAACAGCGCCCCCTTGAACGTGGTCCGAAAAACTTGGTCCATATATCAAACACGTTTGCATGTAATAATATGAAACTCGGTACACATTTAGATATCATCGGGCCGAACAACTTTCGTGCTCTAAGTTTTACGCCAGTCCAACAGGAAGTCGGCTATTATGGGTTGTATGAAAACCCATGCCCCTGGAATTTGATATACTCCTCCAAGAAAAATTATCCTATCGCCACCAAACTCAGTCAGCATGAAGTAAAGACATTGAGGACGCTAAATTGCGGACGGATTTTTGATATCTCGAACGGTTTGGCCGTGGCGAGGAAACAAAGTTATGGCGAGAAAAGAAAAACACAATGTGTTATAACGTCTTCATACATTTATTGATCTTGATGAAACTTCAGCAGTGTGTTTGTTGTAAGAGGGCGATCACATGGATGTGGCTATTGTGAGTCAAAGTTATAGCGCCACCAACTGGCAGCAGGAAGTGTGTTACTTTCAAGATACTTTTGACTAAAGTGGGGGGGTTATTTTTACCTACAGTCACAAAACTCGGTCTGTATATTGTGCTTATCGATCCGGACATCTTTCTCATTTACAGTCATTAGCTCCGACCAACAGGAAGTCAGATATTTTGGTTTGAATGTGGTTTTGTCTCTCTCTGACAGAGTTCCCCCTGCCATTCTCTCTCTGTGTGTGTGTGTGTGTGTGTTAGTCCAGTGAGATACTGGAGGAGGAGGGGGGGGGGGGGGGGAGGGCACACACACAGACAGCCCCCCCCCCCTTTTCTGTGTGTGTTTGTAGGGGAGCAGAAAGACTCACACTGATACAAGCTCTAAAGCAGACTTCTTCTCGACAGTCAAAGCGGGGTTACGTTATTGCCCGTCGTGCACAGGAACCCGAAAGGCAACGGGGGTGGCGGCTTTTTATATATATATATATATATATATATATATAAATAAATATAGCTGCAAGCAGCGATGGAGGGCCCAAGCCGGTGGCAGCGCCAGCCCGGTGCCTTTAGTGTAACTAAAGGCACCAGGGTGGCGGTGCCACCGGCTTGGGCCCGTAATCGCTGCTTGCAGCTATATTTATTATTATATTACTACCTTTTGGGCACTTTTGGGGGCCTTAACGTGCTCAAAAACTCTTGAAACTTTGCACAAATGTCAGAACCCGCGGCCATTAGGGCCCGACTGAAGCTGGGACCCGGGCGTGGCAGGGGGGCTCGACAGCGCCCCCTGGAATGGGATTCAAAAACATGTCCATATCTCAAACACGCTTGCATGTAATAATATGAAACTCGGTACACGTATAGATCTCATCGGGCCGAACAACTTTCGTGCTCTAAGTTTTACGCCAGTCCAACAGGAAGTCGGTTATTATGGGCTGTATGGAAACGCATGTTCTGGCATTTGAAACACTTGTCCTAGAGAATTCATCGGATGACCACGAAACTCGGTGTGCATGAAGTCAAGACATGGAGGATGATAAATTGCGAGGGGATTTTTGATATCTCGAACGGTTTGGCCGTGGCGAGGAAACGAATTTATGGCGAATATTGGAAACAGGAAGTGTGTTATAACATCCTCATACATTAATTGATCTGGATGAAACTTCAGCAGTGTGTTCGTTGTAAGAGGCCGATCACATGGATGTGACTATTGTGAGTCAAAGTTATAGCGCCACCAACTGGCAGAAGGAAGTGTGTCACTTTCAAAATGCTTTCAATTCACCCTCTTATTTTTACCCGATTTGCTTCAAACTTCATCTGTATAATGTAAACACACGACAGATGTAGACCTGTGAAAGGATTATTGATATCTTTAATACTGTCGCCATGGCAACGCTTTAAACTTTTATATTCTTTTTGGATGCATTTGAGGCTCTTAACATGCTTCAAATTGCATGAAACTCAACATGCATATCACATTTATTGTGTAATAGACATGTGCGAAGTTTCAGAAACGGGCGTGGTAAGGGGCTCAGTAGCGCCACCTTTAGTCAAAAATGGGGTATTAGTTTTATCTACAGTAACCAAACTCGGTACGTATATTCTTCTCTTCGAGCCGGACAACTTTCTAATTTACAGTCATTAGCTCCGACCAACAGGAAGTCAGATATTTTGGTTTGAATGTGATATATTGATATATTTTAGACTCCGAGTTTTTAGCGGTGGTTGATTTTATTCACACCAAACTTTTTCAACATGATGAAAATACATTAAAGATGCTAAATTATGAACGGATATTAAATATCTCAAACGGTTTTGCTGTGGCGAGGGATTAAAGTAATGTCCAGAAAGGAAACACTAAAAGCCTCATATCTTCTAAAAATTTTATTATACACCATTTATTTCTATATAAAAGTATACAAATATCAGAACTAAACCCATTTTGTTCTTTTTTTCAATTTAAGAATTATGTATAAGTTAAAAAACAGCCAGAATGCGCTATTTAGTAAAAAAATAAGTCATACATAGGGCAATACTGCCCTCTTGTGTTCGAAATCAGGTAGGCCCATTGTATATTGTATTTATATATAAATATATTAGTGACTGTGAGAATATTTTCCTACGGGTTAATGGATGTGTGATTAAAGCGGGGGCTTTTAAATCGCTAACTTAAAAGCCAAAGTAGTAGCCTACTGGACGTCCAGTAGGAATGAACTAAAACACATTCACTCTGTTCTGCTCATAGACTGTAAAAAAATGGTTCTGCTCGTTCCTCGCCGTGAACGCGTTATTACCCGTGAGCATTTAGTTTCATTTTAAACATAGCGCCATTTCGGGGGTGGGATTGCTTGAATTGCGTGTTCAATATTCCGTCATCATCTTTTCAGTCAGCTGTCCACCCATGATTAATGAAATTGGACTCCTTGTGCTGATCTTTGCTGCGACTCTCATTCAGCTCACGATTTATTAAGCGGACACGTTCAGGTTTTAATTGTAGGTTAGTGCCCGTTCTCTAACTGAACTAAATTATTTTAACACACACACACACACATCAAATCGACGGTGGAGCGCGATGATATATTTAATATATCTGTATATTTGAATATCTGTATATTTTTCCCACCGGTTAACCAACGTGTGACACCAGCGAGGGCTTTTAAATCGCTAATATAAAAGTGAAAGTAAGTATGATTATGGTGGCGCTTGCAGTGCGCTCGAATGAATTCCTATGAAAGTAGAAATTAACTAAAAAACGTTCGCTCTGTTCTGCTCACTCCTCGCGTTGGACGCGCACTGTTATGAATGCCTGTGCAGCCGTGAGCTTTTTTAGTTTAATTTTAAAATTAGCGCCATTTCGGGGGCGGGTAGACTATTGCTTGAATTTATTTTACAAAAACACGTGCTATATTTCAGATCAATATATTTGTTTTCCTTAAAATTATTCTCATCTGAATTACAAATAATGTATTTCTGTATAAAATAATACTATGACTAAAAATGCATTTGATGTTTCTTTTTTAATCAATAACTTAAAAATAAACGGATTAGGCTACTGCTCTGTTTGAGGACTAGAAATTAAAACCAATGCAATATGATGAATGTCCAAAAGATGGCACCGACAGACTGTTTTAAACGAGGTTGGATAAATATTTCTTGTTTTTAAACAGTGTACGTGTGCGTGTGTGCGCGGGTGTGTGTGTGTGTGTGTGCGTGTGCGTGCGTGCAATCAGTCCCAGGTAAGAGGCATGAATGATGGGAATTGGACTTCTGGGAGTGAGGTTAATATTCCGGAGACGGTTCCCTCAGGTTGTGAAAAGGAGGCGGCGCGGGAGCCCCAATAGTAACCAACTGCAGAACCCCAGAACCATACGTCATATCAGTGTGATCACGACAGCGCCAGCCTAAAAGTCTGATGCCAGAAGTGGGCGTGGCCAGACATTGCGCTACTTCTGTGTTTCAAAGTTTAAAACAATGCTGATATATTTTTTTTTGAACGATTTCATTACAAATGTTTATTTAATATATATATATATATATATATATATATATATATATATATATATATATATATATATATATATATATATAAAATATTATAAAATATAATAACAATGTTTTGTCCTATTAACAAAAGACAGACAATGTACTATGAACAAATGTTAATAGTTTTTTAAAAGTTAAAATGATACTTTATGCATTTGGTTAGTGTCAAATGATTAACAATATAAATTGAACAAAGTTTAAAACAAACAAAATAATAAAACGAAAACAAAGCTTGAACATCTGATTTAATTGAAAAGCATTTTTTAAATAAAATGTGTTTTTTTCCTCTGAAATAGCAAAAGCATCGCACACTAGCTGTACCTGCTCTAAATAAATAATAGTCATTAAATAAAAATACAAAATCGAAATAAATAAATTATATTTTATTGTTATTTTTTTAATTCTTGTTCTGTTCTGAATATCAATACATTTAAAGGATTTGTTGTGGAATATTTTGAGTATCATAATAAAATCAGAACAATTCTCGTTTTAGTGATTATTTTTATTTTTATTTTTTTCACTGTTCTAATCAGGTCAGGCAAGTCAAATTCTTTGTCTTGTCCCTTAAAAAAGGTAATATATATATATATATACCACACTTCATATTAATTTTTGGTGTTGTGTACTTACAATGGCTGCTGATTTCATGTGTCCGTTAAGTCCATGAGACTGTAGGGTGTCTAATTTTTCATTTTAGGTTTCAGAAGGGTGCTCACGCATACTTTGTGGTTGATATGTGCCCTCGATGCGCACTTTTGCAGAACCCACACTGATGCAAGCTCTAAAGCAGACTTCTTCTGGACAATCAAAGCGGAGTTACGTTATTGCCCATTGTGCACAGGAACCCTAAAGGCACCGGGGTGGCGGTTTTATATATATATATATATATATTTATTAGGGCCCAAGCCTTGAAAAGGCGAAGGCCCTATTGTTTTCCTTCGGATTATTCTTCATTATTATTATATTACTACCTTTTGGGCACTTTTGGGGGCCTTAACGTGCTCAAAAACTCTTGAAACTTTGCACAAATGTCAGAACCCGCGGCCATTAGAGCCGGACTGAAGCTGGTACCCGGGCGTGGCAGGGGGGCTCGACAGCGCCCCCTGGAACGCGGTCCGAAAACTTGGTCCATAAATCAAACACGCTTGCGTGTAATAATATGAAACTCGGTACACTTATAGATCTCATCGGTTCATATATCCTTCGTGCTCTGACTTTTTACCCCAGCCCAACAGGAAGTCGGCTATTTGCCGTAGTTTAAAAAACACATGCAATGGAATTTAAAATACTCCTCCTAGACGATTCAACCAATCACCACGAAACTCGGTGTGCATGAAGTCAAGACATGGAGGATGATAAATTGCGAGGGGATTTTTGATATCTCGAACGGTTTGGCCGTGGCGAGGAAACGAATTTATGGCGAATATTGGAAACAGGAAGTGTGTTATAACATCCTCATACATTAATTGATCTTGATTAAACTTCAGCAGTGTGTTCGTTGTAAGAGGCCGATCGCATGGATGTGACTATTGTGAGTCAAAGTTATAGCGCCACCAACTGGCAGCAGGAAGTGTGTCACTTTCAAAATGCTTTGAATTCACCCTCTTATTTTTACCCGATTTGCTTCAAACTTTATGTGTATAATGTAAACACACGGCAGATGTAGACCTGTGAAAGAATTATTGATATCTTAAATACTGTTGCCATGGCAACGCTTTAAACTTTTATATTCTTTTTGGGTGCATTTGAGGCTCTTAACATGTTTCAAATTGCATGAAACTCAACATGCATATCAGATTTATTAGGTACTAGGCATGTGTGAAGTTTCAGAAACGGGCGTGGTAAGGGGCTCAGTAGCGCCACCTTTAGTCAAAAATGGGGTATTAGTTTTACCTACAGTAACAAAAATCGGTATTTATATTTATCTCCCCGAGCCGGACAACTTTCTAATTTACAGTCATTAGCTCCGACCAACAGGAAGTCAGATATTTTGGTTTGAATGTGATTTGATGGGAATTTTGCCAGTCTCTCTCAGTGTCTGTGTGTGTGAGAGAGGAGGGGGGCTTTATTTTAACCCTTTCTCTGCTGTGTGGGACTTCTCGGGAACTTTTGGGGCCCTTAACGTGCTCGAAAACTCTTGAAACTTTGCACACAGGTCAGAACCTGCGACCATCAGGGCTGGGCTGAAGCTGGTACCCGGGCGTGGCAGGGGAGCTCAACAGCGCCCCCTTGAACGTGGTCCGAAAAACTTGGTCCATATATCAAACACGTTTGCATGTAATAATATGAAACTCGGTACACATATAGATTTAATCGGGCCGAACAACTTTCGTGCTCTAAGTTTTACGCCAGTCCAACAGGAAGTCGGCTATCATGGGCTGTATGAAAATGCATGCCCCTGGAATTTGATATACTCCTCCAAGAAAAATTATCCTATCGCCACCAAACTCGGTCAGCATGAAGTCAAGACATTGAGGACGCTAAATTGCGGACGGATTTTTGATATCTCGAACGGTTTGGCTGTGGCGAGGAAAAGAAGTTATGGCGAGAAAAGAAAAACACAATGTGTTATAACGTCTTCATACATTTATTGATCTTGATGAAACTTCAGCAGTGTGTTTGTTGTAAGAGGGCGATCACATGGATGTGACTATTGTGAGTCAAAGTTATAGCGCCACCAACTGGCAGCAGGAAGTGTGTTACTTTCAAGATACTTTTGACTAAAGTGGGTGGGTTATTTTTACCTACAGTCACAAAACTCGGTCTGTATATTGTGCTTATCGATCCGGACAACTTTCTCATTTACAGTCATAAGCTCCGACCAACAGGAAGTCAGATATTTTGGTTTGAATGTGGTTTTGTCTCTCTCTGACAGAGTTCCCCCTGCCATTCTCTGTGTGTGTGTGTGTGTGTGTGTGTGTGTGTGTGTGTGTGTGCGTGTGTGTGGGGGGAGGGAGGGAGGGAGGGCACACACACAGACAGCCCCCCCCCCCTTTTCTGTGTGTGTTTGGAGGGGAGCAGAAAGACTCACACTGATGCAAGCTCTAAAGCAGACTTCTTCTCGACAGTCAAAGCGGGGTTACGTTATTGCCCATCGTGCACAGGAACCCGAAAGGCAACGGGGTGGCGGCTTTTTATATATATATATATATATAAATATAAATAAATATAGCTGCAAGCAGCGATGGAGGGCCCAAGCCGGTGGCAGCGCCAGCCCGGTGCCTTTAGTGTAACTAAAGGCACCAGGGTGGCGGTGCCACCGGCTTGGGCCCGTAATCGCTGCTTGCAGCTATATTTATTATTAGGGCCCGAGCACCGATGGTGCGAGGACACTATTGGAATTGCTCTGTTTATTATTATTATTATTATTATTATTATTATTATTATTATTATTATTATTTTCCGCATTTAATCGCATTTTTGAGGGCCTAAACATGCACGAAAACTCACGAAAATTTGCACACGCGTCAGAACTGGCGAAAATTTACATCTGATATGCGTTTCACAATTGGGCGGGGCAAAATGGCTCGATAGCGCCACCTATAAAGGTTCAACGGAGTGCGCCTTCCGCTACGTTTCACGTATGTGTACGAAATTCGGTACATACATGTAATGACCCAATACCTACAAAAAAGTCTCTTGGAGCATAGCCTTAAACACAACAGGAAGTCAGCCATTTTGAACTTCCTCTCTGATTTTTGTGCAGTTTTTGCCATTTTCAGGCCTCGTACTTTAACGAACTCCTCCTACAGTTTTAATCTGATCATCTTCAAATTTGGTGAGTGTAATCTTAAGGCCTTTGCGACGTTAAATTGCGAAGATCTAGAGTTTTCGTCGAAGGGCGTGTCCTCGGCGGCCTGACAAATTTTGATGTTTCGCCATGAAACAGGAAGTTGCTGTAACTCAGGCAAACAATGTCCAATCTGCCCCAAACTTCACACGTTTGATAAGCGTTCTGTCCTGAACACATGACCATGCTCAAATTCAGCTACAGTCATAGCGCCACCTGCTGGAAACAGGAAGTGACATGTTTAACACTGTTTTGGACTCCTAATAACATATAAAAAATTGCCAGCAAGTGCTTAACAAGTTAACAACATACTAGAAACATGCTAAAACATGCTAGCAAACATTAAGGGATAGTTCACTTTAAAATTAAAATTCTGTCATCATTTACTCAGCCTCAAGTTGTTTCAAACCTGTATTAATTTATTTCTTCTGCTGAACACAAAGAAAGATATTTTGAAGAATGTCGGTAACCAAACAGTAGTCTGTACCCATTGACTTCCATAGTAGGAAAAAAAAATACTATGGAAGTCAATGGGTACAGACTACTGTTTGGTTACCGACATTCTTCAAAATATCTTTCTTTGTGTTCAGCAGAAGAAATAAATTAATACAGGTTTGAAACAACTTGAGGGTGAGTAAATGATGACAGAATTTTAATTTTAAAGTGAACTATCCCTTTAACTAAGTGTTAAAGCATGCTATTACTGCAATTAAATAGGAATTTGCTGTAACTCAGGCATTGAATGTCCAATCTGCCCCAAACTTCACACGTTTGATAAGAGTTCTGTCCTGAACACATGACCATGCTCAAATTCAGTTACAGTCATAGCGCCACCTGCTGGCAACAGGAAGTGACATGTTTAACACCGTTTTGGACTCCTAATAACATATAAAAAATTGTCAGCAAGTGCTAACCATGCTAACAACATACTAGAAACATGCTAAAACATGCTAGCAAACATTAGCTAACTGCTAAAGCATGCTAATGCAATGAAACAGGAAGTTGTTGTTACTCAAGTAGGCAATGTCCAATCTGCCCCAAACTTCACACGTTTGATAAGAGTCCTGCCCTGAACACATCTACATGACACTTTTCAGTTATAGCAATAGCGCCACCTACTGGCGACAGGAAGTGACATGTTTAACAGTGTGATGCAGTACTAGCAACATATTAAATATGCCATTGAGTTATATACATGTTAGAAACATGTTAAAACATGCTAGCAATTCTTAGCTAAGTGTTAAAGCACGCTAATGCAATGAAACAGGAAGTTGGTGTTACTGAAGAAGGCAATGTCCAATCTGCCCCAAACTTCACATGTTTGATAAGAGTCCTGCCCTGGACACATCTACATGACAACTTTAAGTTAAAGTAATAGCGCCACCTACTGTCGACAGGAAGTGACACGTTTTACACTGTGATACATTACTAGCGACATATTTAATATGCCATTGAGTTCTAAACATGCTAGAAACATGCTAAAACATGCTAGCAACTCTTATCTGAGTGATAACGCATGCTATTATACCCATAATAAAGGACATTTTTGTAACTGACTTTGACATACTCCTATTTTTACCTACTTAAATGCACATTGCCCACCATGCTCTGTCTTCCTAAAGCCACCGGGTGGCGGTGGCACGGGTGCGAGGGCCCTTTCATCGCTGCTTGCAGCTTTAATTATTATTATTATTATTATTATTATTATTCTTCTCCGCATTTAATCGCATTTTTGAGGGCCTAAACATGCACGAAAACTCACGAAAATTTGCACACGCGTCAGAACCGGCGAAAATTGACATCTGATATGCGTTTCAGAATTGGGCGGGGCAAAATGGCTCGATAGCGCCACCTATAAATGTTCAACGGAGTGCGCCTCCTGCTACGTTTCACGTACGTGTACGAAATTCGGTACATACATGTAATGACCCAATACCTACAAAAAAGTCTCTTGGAGCATAGCCTTAAACACAACAGGAAGTCAGCCATTTTGAACTTCCTCTCTGATTTTTGTGCAGTTTTTGCCATTTTCAGGCCTCGTACTTTAACGAACTCCTCCTACAGTTTTAATCTGATCATCTTCAAATTTGGTGAGTGTAATCTTAAGGCCTTTGCGACGTTAAATTGCGAAGATCTTGAGTTTTCGTCGAAGGGCGTGTCCTCGGCGGCCTGACAAATTTTGATGTTTCGCCATGAAACAGGAAGTTGCTGTAACTCAGGCATTGAATGTCCAATCTGCCCCAAACTTCACACGTTTGATAAGCGTTCTGTCCTGAACACATGACCATGCTCAAATTCAGTTACAGTCATAGCGCCACCTGCTGGCAACAGGAAGTGACATGTTTAACACTGTTTTGGACTCCTAATAATTTATAAAAGATTGCCAGCAAGTGCTAAACTTGTTAACAACATACTAGAAAAATGCCAAAACATGCTAGCAAACATTAGCTAAGTGCTAAAGCATGCTATTACTGCAATTAAACAGGAAGTTGCTGTAACTCAGGCAAACAATGTCCAATCTGCCCCAAACTTCACACGTTTGATAAGAGTTCTGCCCTGAACACATTTACATGAGAATATTCAGTTACAGTCATAGCGCCACCTGCTGGCAACAGGAAGTGACATGTTTAACACTGTTTTGGACTCCTAATAACATATACAAAATTGCCAGCAAGTGCTAAACATGTTAACAACATACTAGAAACATGCTAAAACATGCTAGCAAACATTAGCTAAGTGCTAAAGCATGCTATTACTGCAATTAAATAGGAATTTGCTGTAACTCAGCCATTGAATGTCCAATCTGCCCCAAACTTCACACGTTTGATAAGCGTTCTGTCCTGAACACATGACCATGCTCAAATTCAGTTACAGTCATAGCGCCACCTGCTGGCAACAGGAAGTGACATGTTTAACACTGTTTTGGACTCCTAATAACATATACAAAATTGCCAGCAAGTGCTAAACATGTTAACAACATACTAGAAACATGCTAAAACATGCTAGCAAACATTAGCTAAGTGCTAAAGCATGCTATTATTGCAATTAAATAGGAATTTGCTGTAACTCAGGCATTGAATGCCCAATCTGCCCCAAACTTCACACGTTTGATAAGAGTTCTGGTCTGAACACATTTACATGAGAATATTTAGTTATAGTAATAGCGCCACCTATTGGCAACAGGAAGTGACATGTTTAACACTGTGATGCTGTACTAGCAACATATTAAATAAACCATTGAGTTATAAACATGTTAGAAACCTGTTAAAACATGCTAGCAATTCTTAGCTAAGTGCTAAAGCATGCTAATGCAATGAAACAGGAAGTTGTTGTTACTCAAGTAGGCAATGTCCAATCTGCCCCAAACTTCACACGTTTGATAAGAGTCCTGCCCTGAACACATCTACATGACACTTTTCAGTTATAGAATAGCGCCACCTACTGGCAACAGGAAGTGACATGTTTAACACTGCAATGCATTACTAGCAACATATTAAATATGCCATTGAGTTATATACATGTTATAAACATGTTAAAACATGCTAGCAATTCTTAGCTAAGTGCTAAAGCACGCTAATGCAATGAAACGGGAAGTTGTTGTTACTGAAGAAGGCAATGTCCAATCTGCCCCAAACTTCACACGTTTGATAAGAGTCCTGCCCTGAACACATCTACATGACAATTTTAAGTTAAAGTAATAGCGCCACCTACCGTCAACAGGAAGTGACACGTTTTAAACTGTGATGCATTGCTAGCGACATATTTAATATGCCATTGAGTTCTAAACATGCTAGAAACATGCTAAAACATGCTAGCAACACTTATCTGAGTGATAACGCATGCTACTATCCCCATAATAAAGGACATTTTTGTAACTGACTTTGACATACTCCTATATTTACCTACTTAAATGCACAATGCCCACCGTGCTCTGTCTTCCTAAATCCACCGGGTGGCGGTTGGCACGGGTGCGAGGGCCCTTTCATCGCTGCTTGCAGCTTTAATTATTATTATTATTATTATTTTCCGCATTTAATCGCATTTTTGAGGGCCTAAACATGCACGAAAACTCACGAAAATTTGCACACGCGTCAGAACTGGCGAAAATTGACAACTGATATGCGTTTCACAATTGGGCGGGGTAAAATGGCTCGATAGCGCCACCTATAAAGGTTCAACGGAGTGCGCCTCCCGCTACGTTTCACGTATGTGTACGAAATTCGGTACATACATGTAATGACCCAATACCTACAAAAAAGTCTCTTGGAGCATAGCCTTAAACATAACAGGAAGTCAGCCATTTTGAACTTCCTCTCTGATTTTTGTGCAGTTTTTGCCATTTTCAGGCCTCGTACTTTAACGAACTCCTCCTACAGTTTTAATCTGATCATCTTCAAATTTGGTGAGTGTAATCTTAAGGCCTTTGCGACGTTAAATTGCGAAGATCTAGAGTTTTCGTCGAAGGGCGTGTCCTCGGCGGCCTGACAAATTTTGAGGTTTCGCCATGAAACAGGAAGTTGCTGTAACTCAGGCAAACAATGTCCAATCTGCCCCAAACTTCACACGTTTGATAAGAGTCCTGTCCTGAACACATGACCATGCTTAAATTCAGTTACAGTCATAGCGCCACCTGCTGGCAACAGGAAGTGACATGTTTAACACTGTTTTGGACTCCTAACAACATATAAAAAATTGCCAGCAAGTGCTTAACATGTTAACAACATACTAGAAACATGCTAAAACATGCTAGCAAACATTAGCTAAGTGCTAAATCATGCTATTACTGCAATTAAATAGGAATTTGCTGTAACTCAGGCATTGAATGTCCAATCTGCCCCAAACTTCACACGTTTGATAAGCGTTCTGTCCTGAACACATGACCATGCTCAAATTCAGTTACAGTCATAGCGCCACCTGCTGGCAACAGGAAGTGACATGTTTAACACTGTTTTGGACTCCTAATAACATACAAAAAAGTGCCAGCAAGTGTTAAACATGTTAACAACATACTAGAAACATGCTAAAACATGCTAGCAAACATTAGCTAAGTGCTAAAGCATGCTATAAATGCAATTAAATAGGAATTTGCTGTAACTCAGGCATTGGATGTTTAATCTGCCCCAAACTTCACACGGTTGAATATTCTCATGTTAAACACATTTACATGAGAATATTCAGTTATAGTAATAGCGCCACCTACTGGCAACAGGAAATTACATGTTTAACACTGTGATGCTGTACTAGCAACATATTAAATATGCCATTGAGTTATAAACATGTTAGAAACCTGTTAAAACATGCTAGCAATTCTTAGCTAAGTGCTAAAGCATGCTAATGCAATGAAAGAGGAAGTTGTTGTTACTAAAGAAGGCAATGTCCAATCTTTCCCAAACTTTACACGTTTGATAAGAGTCCTGTCCTGAACACATCTACATTACACTTTTCAGTTATAGTAATAGCGCCACCTACTGGCAACAGGAAGTGACATGTTTAACACTGTGATGCAGTACTAGCAACATATTAAATATGCCATTGAGTTATATACATGTTAGAAACATGCTAAAACATGCTAGCAACACTTATCTGAGTTATAACGCATGCTATTATCCCCATAATCAAGGACATTTTTGTAACTGACTTTGACATACTCCTATTTTTACCTACTTAAATGCACATTGCCCACCATGCTCTGTCTTCCTAAAGCCACCGGGTGGCGGTGGCACGGGTGCGAGGGCCCTTTCATCGCTGCTTGCAGCTTTAATTATTATTATTATTATTATTTTCCGCATTTGATCGCATTTTTGAGGGCCTAAACATGCACGAAAACTCACGAAAATTTGCACACGCGTCAGAACTGGCGAAAATTGACATCTGATATGCGTTTCAGAATTGGGCGGGGTAAAATGGCTCGATAGCGCCACCTATAAAGGTTCAACGGAGTGCGCCTCCCGCTACGTTTCACGTACGTGTACGAAATTCGGTACATACATGTAATGACCCAATACCTACAAAAAAGTCTCTTGGAGCATAGCCTTAAACACAACAGGAAGTCAGCCATTTTGAACTTCCTCTCTGATTTTTGTGCAGTTTTTGCCATTTTCAGGCCTCGTACTTTAACGAACTCCTCCTACAGTTTTAATCTGATCATCTTCAAATTTGGTGAGTGTAATCTTAAGGCCTTTGCGACGTTAAATTGCGAAGATCTAGAGTTTTCGTCGAAGGGCGTGTCCTCGGCGGCCTGACAAATTTTGATGTTTCGCCATGAAACAGGAAGTTGCTGTAACTAAGGCAAACAATGTCCAATCTGCCCCAAACTTCACACGTTTGATAAGCGTTCTGTCCTGAACACATGACCATGCTCAAATTCAGTTACAGTCATAGCGCCACCTGCTGGCAACAGGAAGTGACATGTTTAACACCGTTTTGGACTCCTAATTAACATATACAAAATTGCCAGCAAGTGCTAAACATGTTAACACCATACTAGAAACATGCTAAAACATGCTAGCAAACATTAGCTAAGTGCTAAAGCATGCTATTACTGCAATTAAATAGGAATTTGCTGTAACTCAGGCATTGAATGCCCAATCTGCCCCAAACTTCACTCGTTTGATAAGAGTCCTGTCCTGAACACATTTACATGAGAATATTCAGTTATAGTAATAGCGCCACCTATTGGCAACAGGAAGTGACATGTTTAACACTGTGATGCTGTACTAGCAACATATTAAATAAACCATTGAGTTATAAACATGTTAGAAACATGTTAAAACATGCTAGCAATTCTTAGCTAAGTGCTAAAGCATGCTAATGCAATGAAACAGGAAGTTGTTGTTACTCAAGTAGGCAATGTCCAATCTGCCCCAAACTTCACAGGTTTGATAAGAGTCCTGCCCTGAACACATCTACATGAGAATAATCAGTTAGAGTAATAGCGCCACCTGCTGGCAACAGGAAGTGTCATGTTTAACACCATTTTGGACTCCTAATAACATATAAAAAATTTCCAGCAAGTGCTGAACATGTTAACAACACACGGGAACCATGCTAAAACATGCTAACAAACATTAGCTAAGTGCTAAAGCATGCTATTCCTGCAATTAAATAGGAATTTGCTGTCAGGCATTGAATGTTCAATTTGCCCCAATTTCACACGTTTGATAAGAGTTCTGCCCTGAACACATCTACATGACACTTTTCAGTTATAGTAATAGCGCCACCTACTGGCAACAGGAAGTGACATGGTTAACACTGTGATGCAGTACTAGCAACATATTAAATATGCCATTGAGTAATAAACATGTTAGAAACCTGTTAAAACATGCTAGCAATTCTTAGCTAAGTGCTAAAGCATGCTAATGCAATGAAACGGGAAGTTATTGTTACTGAAGAAGACAATGTCCAATCTGCCCCAAACTTCACATGTTTGATAAGAGTCCTGCCCTGAACACATCTACATGACAATTTTAAGTTAAAGTAATAGCGCCACCTACTGTCGACAGGAAGTGACACGTTTTAAACTGTGATGCATTGCTAGCGACATATTTAATATGCCATTGAGTTCTAAACATGCTAGAAACATGCTAAAACATGCTAGCAACACTTATCTAAGTGATAACGCATGCTATTATACCCATGATAAAGGACATTTTTGTAACTGACTTTGACATACTACTCCTATTTTTACCTACTTAAATGCACATTGCCCACCGTGCTCTGTCTTCCTAAAGCCACCGGGTGGCGGTGGCACGGGTGCGAGGGCCCTTTCATCGCTGCTTGCAGCTTTAATTATTATTATTATTATTATTTTCCGCATTTAATCGCATTTTTGAGGGCCTAAACATGCACGAAAACTCACGAAAATTTGCACACGCGTCAGAACTGGCGAAAATTGACATCTGAAATGCGTTTCAGAATTGGGCGGGGTAAAATGGCTCGATAGCGCCACCTATAAAGGTTCAACGGAGTGCGCCTCCCGCTACGTTTCACGTATGTGTACGAAATTCGGTACATACATGTAATGACCCAATACCTACAAAAAAGTCTCTTGGAGCATAGCCTTAAACACAACAGGAAGTCAGCCATTTTGAACTTCCTCTCTGATTTTTGTGCAGTTTTTGCCATTTTCAGGCCTCGTACTTTAACGAACTCCTCCTACAGTTTTAATCTGATCATCTTCAAATTTGGTGAGTGTAATCTTAAGGCCTTTGCGACGTTAAATTGCGAAGATCTAGAGTT
Source organism: Phoxinus phoxinus (assembly GCF_949152265.1). Classification (NCBI taxonomy): domain Eukaryota; kingdom Metazoa; phylum Chordata; class Actinopteri; order Cypriniformes; family Leuciscidae; genus Phoxinus; species Phoxinus phoxinus. Next base: position 42,159,703 of record NC_136879.1, read on the forward strand.
TTCGTCGAAGGGCGTGTCCTCGGCGGCCTGACAAATTTTGATGTTTCGCCATGAAACAGGAAGTTGCTGTAACTCAGGCAAACAATGTCCAATCTGCCCCAAACTTCACACGTTTGATAAGCGTTCTGTCCTGAACACATGACCATGCTCAAATTCAGTTACAGTCATAGCGCCACCTGCTGGCAACAGGAAGTGACATGTTTAACACTGTTTTGGACTCCTAATAACATACAAAAAAGTGCCAGCAAGTGTTAAACATGTTAACAGCATACTAAAAACATGCTAAAACATGCTAGCAAACATTAGCTAGGTGCTAAATCATGCTATTAATGCAATTAAATAGGAATTTGCTGTAACTCAGGCATTGAATGTCCAATCTGCCCCAAACTTCACACGTTTGATAAGAGTTCTGGTCTGAACACATTTACATGAGAATATTCAGTTATAGTAATAGCGCCACCTATTGGCAACAGGAAGTGACATGTTTAACACTGTCATGCTGTACTAGCAACATATTAAATAAACCATTGAGTTATAAACATGTTAGAAACATGTTAAAACATGCTAGCAATTCTTAGCTAAGTGCTAAAGCATGCTAATGCAATGAAACAGGAAGTTGTTGTTACTCAAGTAGGCAATGTCCAATCTGCCCCAAACTTCACAGGTTTGATAAGAGTTCTGTCCTGAACACATTTACATGAGAATAATCAGTTAGAGTAATAGCGCCACCTGCTGGCAACAGGAAGTGACATGTTTAACACCATTTTGGACTCCTAATAACATAAAAAATTGCCAGCAAGTGCTAAACATGTTAACAACATACAGGAAACATGCTAAAACATGCTAACAAACATTAGCTGAGTGCTAAAGCATGCTATTACTGCAATTAAATAGGAATTTGCTGTAACTCAGGCATTGAATGTTCAATTTGCCCCAATTTCACACGTTTGATAAGAGTTCTGGTCTGAACACATTTACATGAGAGTATTCAGTTATAGTAATAGCGCCACCTACTGGCAACAGGAAGTGACATGTTCAACACTGTGATGTTGTACTAGCAACATATTAAATAAACCATTGAGTTATAAACATGTTAGAAACCTGTTAAAACATGCTAGCAATTCTTAGCTAAGTGCTAAAGCATGCTAATGCAATGAAACAGGAAGTTGTTGTTACTCAAGAAGGCAATGTCCAATCTGCCCCAAACTTCACACGTTTGATAAGAGTCCTGCCCTGAACACATTTACATGACACTTTTCAGTTATAGTAATAGCGCCACCTACTGGCAACAGGAAGTGACATGTTTAACACTGTGATGCAGTACTAGCAACATATTAAATAAACCATTGAGTTATAAACATGTTAGAAACATGTTAAAACATGCTAGCAATTCTTAGCTAAGTGCTAAAGCATGCTAATGCAATGAAACAGGAAGTTGTTGTTACTCAAGAAGGCAATGTCCAATCTGCCCCAAACTTCACACGTTTGATAAGAGTCCTGCCCTGAACACATTTACATGACACTTTTCAGTTATAGTAATAGCGCCACCTACTGGCAACAGGAAGTGACATGTTCAACACTGTGATGTTGTACTAGCAACATATTAAATAAACCATTGAGTTATAAACATGTTAGAAACATGTTAAAACATGCTAGCAATTCTTAGCTAAGTGCTAAAGCATGCTAATGCAATGAAACAGGAAGTTGTTGTTACTCAAGAAGGCAATGTCCAATCGGCCCCAAACTTCACACGTTTGATAAGAGTCCTGTCCTGAACACATCTACATGACACTTTTCAGTTATAGTAATAGCGCCACCTACTGGCAACAGGAAGTGACATGGTTAACACTGTGATGCAGTACTAGCAACATATTAAATATGCCATTGAGTTATAAACATGTAAGAAACATGTTAAAACATGCTAGCAATTCTTGGCTAAGTGCTAAAGCACACTAATGCAATGAAACAGGAAGTTGGTGTTACTGAAGAAGGCAATATCCAATCTGCCCCAAACTTCACACGTTTGATAAGAGTCCTGCCCTGAACACATCTACATGACAATTTTAAGTTAAAGTAATAGCGCCACCTACCGTCGACAGGAAGTGACACGTTTTACACTGTGATGCATTACTAGCGACATATTTAATATGCCATTGAGTTCTAAACATGCTAGAAACATGCTAAAACATGCTAGCAACACTTATCTGAGTGATAACGCATGCTATTATCCCCATAATAAAGGACATTTTTGTAACTGAATTTGACATACTCCTCCTATAGTTACTTACTTAAATGCACATTGCCCACCGTACTCTGTCTTCCTAAAGCCACCGGGTGGCGGTGGCACGGGTGCGAGGGCCCTTTCATCGCTGCTTGCAGCTTTAATTATTAGGGCCCGAGCACCGATGGTGCGAGGACACTATTGGAATTGCTCTGTTTATTATTATTATTATTATTATTAGGGCCCGAGCACCGATGGTGTGAGGACCCTCTTGGAATTGCTCTGTTTATTATTATTATTATTATTATTATTATTATTATTATTATTATTCTTCTCCGCATTTAATCGCATTTTTGAGGGCCTAAACATGCACGAAAACTCACGAAAATTTGCACACGCGTCAGAACTGGCGAAAATTGACATCTGATATGCGTTTCAGAATTGGGCGGGGTAAAATGGCTCGATAGCGCCACCTATAAAGGTTCAACGGAGTGCGCCTCCCGCTACGTTTCACGTATGTGTACGAAATTCGGTACATACATGTAATGACCCAATACCTACAAAAAAGTCTCTTGGAGCATAGCCTTAAACACAACAGGAAGTCAGCCATTTTGAACTTCCTCTCTGATTTTTGTGCAGTTTTTGCCATTTTCAGGCCTCATACTTTAACGAACTCCTCCTACAGTTTTAATCTGATCATCTTCAAATTTGGTGAGTGTAATCTTAAGGCCTTTGCGACGTTAAATTGCGAAGATCTAGAGTTTTCGTCGAAGGGCGTGTCCTCGGCGGCCTGACAAATTTTGATGTTTCGCCATGAAACAGGAAGTTGCTGTAACTCAGGCAAACAATGTCCAATCTGCCCCTAACTTCACATGTTTGATAAGAGTCCTGTCCTGAACACATGACCATGCTCAAATTCAGTTACAGTCATAGCGCCACCTGCTGGCAACAGGAAGTGACATGTTTAACACTGTTTTGGACTCCTAATAACATATAAAAAATTGCCAGCAAGTGCTTAACATGTTAACAACATACTAGAAACATGCTAAAACATGCTAGCAAACATTAGCTAAGTGCTAAAGCATGCTATTACTGCAATTAAATAGGAATTTGCTGTAACTCAGGCATTGAATGTCCAATCTGCCCCAAACTTCACATGTTTGATAAGCGTTCTGTCCTGAACACATGACCATGCTCAAATTCAGTTACAGTCATAGCGCCACCTGCTGGCAACAGGAAGTGACATGTTTAACACTGTTTTGGACTCCTAATAACATATAAAAAATTGCCAGCAAGTGCTTAACATGTTAACAACATACTAGAAACATGCTAAAATATGCTAGCAAACATTAGCTAAGTGCTAAAGCATGCTATTACTGCAATTAAATAGGAATTTGCTGTAACTCAGGCATTGGATGTTTAATCTGCCCCAAACTTCACACGGTTGAATATTCTCATGTTTAACACATTTACATGAGAATATTCAGTTATAGTAATAGCGCCACCTACTGGCAACAGGAAATTACATGTTTAACACTGTGATGCTGTACTAGCAACATATTAAATATGCCATTGAGTTATAAACATGTTAGAAACCTGTTAAAACATGCTAGCAATTCTTAGCTAAGTGCTAAAGCATGCTAATGCAATGAAAGAGGAAGTTGTTGTTACTAAAGAAGGCAATGTCCAATCTGCCCCAAACTTTACACGTTTGATAAGAGTCCTGTCCTGAACACATCTACATAACACTTTTCAGTTATAGTAATAGCGCCACCTACTGGCAACAGGAAGTGACATGTTTAACACTGTGATGCAGTACTAGCAACATATTAAATATGCCATTGAGTTATATACATGTTAGAAACATGTTAAAACATGCTAGCAATTCTTAGCTAAGTGCTAAAGCACGCTAATGCAATGAAACAGGAAGTTGGTGTTACTGAAGAAGGCAATGTCCAATCTGCCCCAAACTTCACACGTTTGATAAGAGTCCTGCCCTGAACACATCTACATGACAATTTTAAGTTAAAGTAATAGCGCCACCTACTGTCGACAGGAAGTGACACGTTTTACACTGTGATGCATTACTAGCGACATATTTAATATGCTATTGAGTTCTAAACATGCTAGAAACATGCTAAAACATGCTAGCAATACTTATCTGAGTTATAACGCATGCTATTATCCCCATAATCAAGGACATTTTTGTAACTGACTTTGACATACTCCTCCTATTTTTACCTACTTAAATGCACATTGCCCACCGTGCTCTGTCTTCTTAAAGCCACCGGGTGGCGGTGGCACGGGTGCGAGGGCCCTTTCATCGCTGCTTGCAGCTTTAATTAGGGCCCGAGCACCGATGGTGTGAGGACCCTCTTGGAATTGCTCTGTTTATTATTATTATTATTATTATTATTAGGGCCCGAGCACCGATGGTGCGAGGACACTATTGGAATTGCTCTGTTTATTATTATTATTATTATTATTATTATTATTATTATTATTATTATTTTCCGCATTTGATCGCATTTTTGAGGGCCTAAACATGCACGAAAACTCACGAAAATTTGCACACGCGTCAGAACTGGCGAAAATTGACATCTGATATGCGTTTCAGAATTGGGCGGGGTAAAATGGCTCGATAGCGCCACCTATAAAGGTTCAACGGAGTGCGCCTCCCGCTACGTTTCACGTACGTGTACGAAATTCGGTACATACATGTAATGACCCAATACCTACAAAAAAGTCTCTTGGAGCATAGCCTTAAACACAACAGGAAGTCAGCCATTTTGAACTTCCTCTCTGATTTTTGTGCAGTTTTTGGCATTTTCAGGCCTCGTACTTTAACGAACTCCTCCTACAGTTTTAATCTGATCATCTTCAAATTTGGTGAGTGTAATCTTAAGGCCTTTGCGACGTTAAATTGCGAAGATCTAGAGTTTTCGTCGAAGGGCGTGTCCTCGGCGGCCTGACAAATTTTGATGTTTCGCCATGAAACAGGAAGTTGCTGTAACTCAGGCAAACAATGTCCAATCTGCCCCAAACTTCACACGTTTGATAAGCGTTCTGTCCTGAACACATGACCATGCTCAAATTCAGTTACAGTCATAGCGCCACCTGCTGGCAACAGGAAGTGACATGTTTAACACTGTTTTGGACTCCTAATAACATATAAAAAATTGCCAGCAAGTGCTAAACATGTTAACAACATACTAGAAACATGCTAAAACATGCTAGCAAACATTAGCTAAGTGCTAAAGCATGCTATTACTGCAATTAAATAGGAATTTGCTGTAACTCAGGCATTGAATGCCCAATCTGCCCCAAACTTCACACGTTTGATAAGAGTTCTGGTCTGAACACATTTACATGAGAATATTCAGTTATAGTAATAGCGCCACCTATTGGCAACAGGAAGTGACATGTTTAACACTGTCATGCTGTACTAGCAACATATTAAATAAACCATTGAGTTATAAACATGTTAGAAACATGTTAAAACATGCTAGCAATTCTTAGCTAAGTGCTAAAGCATGCTAATGCAATGAAACAGGAAGTTGTTGTTACTCAAGTAGGCAATGTCCAATCTGCCCCAAACTTCACAGGTTTGATAAGAGTTCTGTCCTGAACACATTTACATGAGAATAATCAGTTAGAGTAATAGCGCCACCTGCTGGCAACAGGAAGTGACATGTTTAACACCATTTTGGACTCCTAATAACATAAAAAATTGCCAGCAAGTGCTAAACATGTTAACAACATACAGGAAACATGCTAAAACATGCTAACAAACATTAGCTGAGTGCTAAAGCATGCTATTACTGCAATTAAATAGGAATTTGCTGTAACTCAGGCATTGAATGTTCAATTTGCCCCAATTTCACACGTTTGATAAGAGTTCTGGTCTGAACACATTTACATGAGAGTATTCAGTTATAGTAATAGCGCCACCTACTGGCAACAGGAAGTGACATGTTCAACACTGTGATGTTGTACTAGCAACATATTAAATAAACCATTGAGTTATAAACATGTTAGAAACCTGTTAAAACATGCTAGCAATTCTTAGCTAAGTGCTAAAGCATGCTAATGCAATGAAACAGGAAGTTGTTGTTACTCAAGAAGGCAATGTCCAATCTGCCCCAAACTTCACACGTTTGATAAGAGTCCTGCCCTGAACACATTTACATGACACTTTTCAGTTATAGTAATAGCGCCACCTACTGGCAACAGGAAGTGACATGTTCAACACTGTGATGTTGTACTAGCAACATATTAAATAAACCATTGAGTTATAAACATGTTAGAAACATGTTAAAACATGCTAGCAATTCTTAGCTAAGTGCTAAAGCATGCTAATGCAATGAAACAGGAAGTTGTTGTTACTCAAGAAGGCAATGTCCAATCTGCCCCAAACTTCACACGTTTGATAAGAGTCCTGCCCTGAACACATTTACATGACACTTTTCAGTTATAGTAATAGCGCCACCTACTGGCAACAGGAAGTGACATGTTCAACACTGTGATGTTGTACTAGCAACATATTAAATAAACCATTGAGTTATAAACATGTTAGAAACATGTTAAAACATGCTAGCAATTCTTAGCTAAGTGCTAAAGCATGCTAATGCAATGAAACAGGAAGTTGTTGTTACTCAAGAAGGCAATGTCCAATCGGCCCCAAACTTCACACGTTTGATAAGAGTCCTGCCCTGAACACATCTACATGACACTTTTCAGTTATAGTAATAGCGCCACCTACTGGCAACAGGAAGTGACATGGTTAACACTGTGATGCAGTACTAGCAACATATTAAATATGCCATTGAGCAATAAACATGTTAGAAACATGTTAAAACATGCTAGCAATTCTTAGCTAAGTGCTAAAGCATGCTAATGCAATGAAAGAGGAAGTTGTTGTTACTCAAGAAGGCAATGTCCAATCTGCCCCAAACTTCACACGTTTGATAAGAGTCCTGCCCTGAACACATCTACATGACACTTTTCAGTTATAGTAATAGCGCCACCTACTGGCAACAGGAAGTGACATGTTTAACACTGCGATGCATTACTAGCAACATATTAAATATGCCATTGAGTTATATACATGTTAGAAACATGTTAAAACATGCTAGCAATTCTTAGCTAAGTGCTAAAGCACGCTAATGCAATGAAACGGGAAGTTGTTGTTACTGAAGAAGGCAATGTCAAATCTGCCCCAAACTTCACACGTTTGATAAGAGTCCTGCCCTGAACACATCTACATGACAATTTTAAGTTAAAGTAATTGCGCCACCTACTGTCGACAGGAAGTGACACGTTTTAAACTGTGATGCATTGCTAGCGACATATTTAATATGCCATTGAGTTCTAAACATGCTAGAAACATGCTAAAACATGCTAGCAACACTTATCTGAGTGATAACGCATGCTATTATCCCCATAATAAAGGACATTTTTGTAACTGACTTTGACATACTCCTATATTTACCTACTTAAATGCACAATGCCCACCGTGCTCTGTCTTCCTAAATCCACCGGGTGGCGGTTGGCACGGGTGCGAGGGCCCTTTCATCGCTGCTTGCAGCTTTAATTATTATTAGGGCCCGAGCACCGATGGTGTGAGGACCCTCTTGGAATTGCTCTGTTTATTATTATTATTATTATTCTTCTTCTTCTTCTCCGCATTTAATCGCATTTTTGAGGGCCTAAACATGCACGAAAACTCACGAAAATTTGCACACACGTCAGAACTGGCGAAAATTGACATCTGATATGCGTTTCAGAATTGGGCGGGGTAAAATGGCTCGATAGCGCCACCTATAAAGGTTCAACGGAGTGCGCCTCCCGCTACGTTTCACGTACGTGTACGAAATTCGGTACATACATGTAATGACCCAATACCTACAAAAAAGTCTCTTGGAGCATAGCCTTAAACACAACAGGAAGTCAGCCATTTTGAACTTCCTCTCTGATTTTTGTGCAGTTTTTGCCATTTTCAGGCCTCGTACTTTAACGAACTCCTCCTACAGTTTTAATCTGATCATCTTCAAATTTGGTGAGTGTAATCTTAAGGCCTTTGCGACGTTAAATTGCGAAGATCTAGAGTTTTCGTCGAAGGGCGTGTCCTCGGCGGCCTGACAAATTTTGATGTTTCGCCATGAAACAGGAAGTTGCTGTAACTCAGGCAAACAATGTCCAATCTGCCCCAAACTTCACACGTTTGATAAGCGTTCTGTCCTGAACACATGACCATGCTCAAATTCAGTTACAGTCATAGCGCCACCTGCTGGCAACAGGAAGTGACATGTTTAACACTGTTTTGGACTCCTAACAACATATAAAAAATTGCCAGCAAGTGCTTAACATGTTAACAACATACTAGAAACATGCTAAAACATGCTAGCAAACATTATCTATGTGCTAAAGCATGCTATTACTGCAATTAAATAGGAATTTGCTGTAACTCAGGCATTGAATGTCCAATCTGCCCCAAACTTCACACGTTTGATAAGCGTTCTGTCCTGAACACATGACCATGCTCAAATTCAGTTACAGTCATAGCGCCACCTGCTGGCAACAGGAAGTGACATGTTTAACACTGTTTTGGACTCCTAATAACATACAAAAAAGTGCCAGCAAGTGTTAAAACATGTTAACAACATACTAGAAACATGCTAAAACATGCTAGCAAACATTAGCTAGGTGTTAAATCATGCTATTAATGCAATTAAATAGGAATTTGCTGTAACTCAGGCATTGGATGTTTAATCTGCCCCAAACTTCACACGTTTGAATATTCTCATGTTTAACACATTTACATGAGAATATTCAGTTATAGTAATAGCGCCACCTACTGGCAACAGGAAATGACATGTTTAACACTGTGATGCTGTACTAGCAACATATTAAATATGCCATTGAGTTTTAAACATGTTAGAAACCTGTTAAAACATGCTAGCAATTCTTAGCTAAGTGCTAAAGCATGCTAATGCAATGAAAGAGGAAGTTGTTGTTACTAAAGAAGGCAATGTCCAATCTTTCCCAAACTTTACACGTTTGATAAGAGTCCTGTCCTGAACACATCTACATGACACTTTTCAGTTATAGTAATAGCGCCACCTACTGGCAACAGGAAGTGACATGTTTAACACTGTGATGCAGTACTAGCAACATATTAAATATGCCATTGAGTTATATACATGTTAGAAACATGTTAAAACATGCTAGCAATTCTTAGCTAAGTGCTAAAGCACGCTAATGCAATGCAACAGGAAGTTGGTGTTACTGAAGAAGGCAATGTCCAATCTGCCCCAAACTTCACACGTTTGATAAGAGTCCTGCCCTGAACACATCTACATGACAATTTTAAGTTAAAGTAATAGCGCCACCTACTGTCGACAGGAAGTGACACGTTTTACACTGTGATGCATTACTAGCGACATATTTAATATGCCATTGAGTTCTAAACATGCTAGAAACATGCTAAAACATGCTAGCAACACTTATCTGAGTTATAACGCATGCTATTATCCCCATAATCAAGGACATTTTTGTAACTGACTTTGACATACTCCTCCTATTTTTACCTACTTAAATGCACATTGCCCACCGTGCTCTGTCTTCCTAAAGCCACCGGGTGGCGGTGGCACGGGTGCGAGGGCCCTTTCATCGCTGCTTGCAGCTTTAATTATTATTATTATTTTCCGCATTTAATCGCATTTTTGAGGGCCTAAACATGCACGAAAACTCACGAAAATTTGCACACGCGTCAGAACTGGCGAAAATTGACATCTGATATGCGTTTCAGAATTGGGCGGGGTAAAATGGCTCGATAGCGCCACCTATAAAGGTTCAACGGAGTGCGCCTCCCGCTACGTTTCACGTACGTGTACGAAATTCGGTACATACATGTAATGACCCAATACCTACAAAAAAGTCTCTTGGAGCATAGCCTTAAACACAACAGGAAGTCAGCCATTTTGAACTTCCTCTCTGATTTTTGTGCAGTTTTTGCCATTTTCAGGCCTCGTACTTTAACGAACTCCTCCTACAGTTTTAATCTGATCATCTTCAAATTTGTTGAGTGTAATCTTAAGGCTTTTGCGACGTTAAATTGCGAAGATCTAGAGTTTTCGTCGAAGGGCGTGTCCTCGGCGGCCTGACAAATTTTGATGTTTCGCCATGAAACAGGAAGTTGCTGTAACTCAGGCAAACAATGTCCAATCTGCCCCAAACTTCACACGTTTGATAAGAGTTCTGTCCTGAACACATGACCATGCTCAAATTCAGTTACAGTCATAGCGCCACCTGCTGCCAACAGGAAGTGACATGTTTAACACTGTTTTGGACTCCTAATAACATATACAAAATTGCCAGCAAGTGCTAAACACGTTAACAACATACTAGAAACATGCTAAAACATGCTAGCAAACATTAGCTAAGTGCTAAAGCATGCTATTACTGCAATTAAATAGGAATTTGCTGTAACTCAGGCATTGAATGCCCAATCTGCCCCAAACTTCACACGGTTGATAAGAGTTCTGGTCTGAACACATTTACATGAGAATATTCAGTTATAGTAATAGCGCCACCTATTGGCAACAGGAAGTGACATGTTTAACACTGTGATGCTGTACTAGCAACATATTAAATAAACCATTGAGTTATAAACATGTTAGAAACCTGTTAAAACATGCTAGCAATTCTTAGCTAAGTGCTAAAGCATGCTAATGCAATGAAACAGGAAGTTGTTGTTACTCAAGTAGGCAATGTCCAATCTGCCCCAAACTTCAAAGGTTTGATAAGAGTTCTGTCCTGAACAAATTTACATGAGAATAATCAGTTAGAGTAATAGCGCCACCTGCTGGCAACAGGAAGTGACATGTTTAACACCATTTTGGACTCCTAATAACTTATAAAAAATTGCCAGCAAGTGCTAAACATGTTAACAACATACGGGAAACATGCTAAAACATGCTAACAAACATTAGCTAAGTGCTAAAGCATGCTATTACTGCAATTAAATAGGAATTTGCTGTAACTCAAGCATAGAATGTCCAATCTGCCCCAAACTTCACACGGTTGAATATTCTCATGTTTAACACATTTACATGAGAATATTCAGTTATAGTAATAGCGCCACCTACTGGCAACAGGAAGTGACATGTTTAACACTGTGATGTTGTACTAGCAACATATTAAATAAACCATTGAGTTATAAACATGTTAGAAACCTGTTAAAACATGCTAGCAATTCTTAGCTAAGTGCTAAAGCATGCTAATGCAATGAGACAGGAAGTTGTTGTTACTCAAGAAGGCAATGTCCAATCTGCCCCAAACTTCACACGTTTGACAAGAGTCCTGCCCTGAACACATCTACATGACACTTTTCAGTTATAGTAATAGCGCCACCTACTGGCAACAGGAAGTGACATGTTTAACACTGCGATGCATTACTAGCAACATATTAAATATGCCATTGAGTTATATACATGTTAGAAACATGTTAAAACATGCTAGCAATTCTTAGCTAAGTGCTAAAGCACGCTAATGCAATGAAACGGGAAGTTGTTGTTACTGAAGAAGGCAATGTCCAATCGGCCCCAAACTTCACACGTTTGATAAGAGTCCTGCCCTGAACACATCTACATGACAATTTTAAGTTAAAGTAATAGCGCCACCTACTGTCGACAGGAAGTGACACGTTTTAAACTGTGATGCATTGCTAGCGACATATTTAATATGCCATTGAGTTCTAAACATGCTAGAAACATGCTAAAACATGCTAGCAACACTTATCTGAGTGATAACGCATGCTATTATCCCATAATAAAGGACATTTTTGTAACTGACTTTGACATACTCCTATATTTACCTACTTAAATGCACAATGCCCACCGTGCTCTGTCTTCCTAAATCCACCGGGTGGCGGTTGGCACGGGTGCGAGGGCCCTTTCATCGCTGCTTGCAGCTTTAATTAGGGCCCGAGCACCGATGGTGTGAGGACCCTCTTGGAATTGCTCTGTTTATTATTATTATTATTATTATTATTAGGGCCCGAGCACCGATGGTGTGAGGACCCTCTTGGAATTGCTCTGTTTATTATTATTATTATTATTATTATTATTATTATTCTTCTCCGCATTTAATCGCATTTTTGAGGGCCTAAACATGCACGAAAACTCACGAAAATTTGCACACGCGTCAGAACCGGTGAAAATTGACATCTGATATGCGTTTCAGAATTGGGCGGGGCAAAATGGCTCGATAGCGCCACCTATAAATGTTCAACGGAGTGCGCCTCCCGCTACGTTTCACGTACGTGTACGAAATTCGGTACATACATGTAATGACCCAATACCTACAAAAAAGTCTCTTGGAGCATAGCCTTAAACACAACAGGAAGTCAGCCATTTTGAACTTCCTCTCTGATTTTTGTGCAGTTTTTGCCATTTTCAGGCCTCGTACTTTAACGAACTCCTCCTACAGTTTTAATCTGATCATCTTCAAATTTGGTGAGTGTAATCTTAAGGCCTTTGCGACGTTAAATTGCGAAGATCTTGAGTTTTCGTCGAAGGGCGTGTCCTCGGCGGCCTGACAAATTTTGATGTTTCGCCATGAAACAGGAAGTTGCTGTAACTCAGGCATTGAATGTCCAATCTGCCCCAAACTTCACACGTTTGATAAGAGTTCTGTCCTGAACACATGACCATGCTAAAATTCAGTTACAGTCATAGCGCCACCTGCTGGCAACAGGAAGTGACATGTTTAACACTGTTTTGGACTCCTAATAATTTATAAAAGATTGCCAGCAAGTGCTAAACTTGTTAACAACATACTAGAAACATGCTAAAACATGCTAGCAAACATTAGCTAAGTGCTAAAGCATGCTATTACTGAAATTAAACAGGAAGTTGCTGTAACTCAGGCAAACAATGTCCAATCTGCCCCAAACTTCACACGTTTGATAAGCGTTCTGTCCTGAACACATGACCATGCTCAAATTCAGTTACAGTCATAGCGCCACATGCTGGCAACAGGAAGTGACATGTTTAACACTGTTTTGGACTCCTAATAACATATAAAAAATTGCCAGCAAGTGCTTAACATGTTAACAACATGCTAGAAACATGCTAAAACATGCTAGCAAACATTAGCTAAGTGCTAAAGCATGCTATTACTGCAATTAAATAGGAATTTGCTGTAACTCAGGCATTGAATGTCCAATCTGCCCCAAACTTCACACGTTTGATAAGCGTTCTGTCCTGAACACATGACCATGCTCAAATTCAGTTACAGTCATAGCGCCACCTGCTGGCAACAGGAAGTGACATGTTTAACACTGTTTTGGACTCCTAATAACATACAAAAAAGTGCCAGCAAGTGTTAAACATGTTAACAACATACTAGAAACATGCTAAAACATGCTAGCAAACATTAGCTAGGTGCTAAATCATGCTATTAATGCAATTAAATAGGAATTTGCTGTAACTGGCATTGGATGTTTAATCGGCCCCAAACTTCACACGGTTGAATATTCTCATGTTTAACACATTTACATGAGAATATTCAGTTATAGTAATAGCGCCACCTACTGGCAACAGCAAATGACATGTTTAACACTGTGATGCTGTACTAGCAACATATTAAATATGCCATTGAGTTATAAACATGTTAGAAACCTGTTAAAACATGCTAGCAATTCTTAGCTAAGTGCTAAAGCATGCTAATGCAATGAAAGAGGAAGTTGTTGTTACTAAAGAAGGCAATGTCCAATCTTTCCCAAACTTTACACGTTTGATAAGAGTCCTGTCCTGAACACATCTACATGACACTTTTCAGTTATAGTAATAGCGCCACCTACTGGCAACAGGAAGTGACATGTTTAACACTGTGATGCAGTACTAGCAACATTTTAAATATGCCATTGAGTTATATACATGTTAGAAACATGTTAAAACATGCTAGCAATTCTTAGCTAAGTGCTAAAGCACGCTAATGCAATGAAACAGGAAGTTGGTGTTACTGAAGAAGGCAATGTCCAATCTGCCCCAAACTTCACACGTTTGATAAGAGTCCTGCCCTGAACACATCTACATGACAATTTTAAGTTAAAGTAATAGCGCCACCTACTGTCGACAGGAAGTGACACGTTTTACACTGTGATGCATTACTAGCGACATATTTAATATGCCATTGAGTTCTAAACATGCTAGAAACATGCTAAAACATGCTAGCAACACTTATCTGAGTTATAACGCATGCTATTATCCCCATAATCAAGGACATTTTTGTAACTGACTTTGACATACTCCTCCTATTTTTACCTACTTAAATGCACATTGCCCACCGTGCTCTGTCTTCCTAAAGCCACCGGGTGGCGGTGGCACGGGTGCGAGGGCCCTTTCATCGCTGCTTGCAGCTTTAATTATTATTATTATTATTATTATTCTCCGCATTTAATCGCATTTTTGAGGGCCTAAACATGCACGAAAACTCACGAAAATTTGCACACGCGTCAGAACCGGCGAAAATTGACATCTGATATGTGTTTCAGAATTGGGCGGGGCAAAATGGCTCGATAGCGCCACCTATAAAGGTTCAATGGAGTGCGCCTCCCGCTACGTTTCACGTACGTGTACGAAATTCGGTACATACATGTAATGACCCAATACCTACAAAAAAGTCTCTTGAAGCATAGCCTTAAACACAACAGGAAGTCAGCCATTTTGAACTTCCTCTCTGATTTTTGTGCAGTTTTTGCCATTTTCAGGCCTCGTACTTTAACGAACTCCTCCTACAGTTTTAATCTGATCATCTTCAAATTTGGTGAGTGTAATCTTAAGGCCTTTGCGACGTTAAATTGCGAAGATCTAGAGTTTTCGTCAAAGGGCGTGTCCTCGGCGGCCTGACAAATTTTGATGTTTCGCCATGAAACAGGAAGTTGCTGTAACTCAGGGAAACAATGTCCAATCTGCCCCAAACTTCACACGTTTGATAAGAGTTCTGTCCTGAACACATGACCATGCTCAAATTCAGTTACAGTCATAGCGCCACCTGCTGGCAACAGGAAGTGACATGTTTAACACTGTTTTGGACTCATTATAACATATAAAAAATTGCCAGCAAGTGCTAAACATGTTAACAACATACTAGAAACATGCTAAAACATGCTAGCAAACATTAGCTAAGTGCTAAATCATGCTATTACTGCAATTAAATAGGAATTTGCTGTAACTCAGGCATTGGATGTCCAATCTGCCCCAAACTTCACACGTTTGATAAGAGTTCTGTACTGAACACATGACCATGCTCAAATTCAGTTACAGTCATAGCGCCACCTGCTGGCAACAGGAAGTGACATGTTTAACACTGTTTTGGACTCATTATAACATAAAAAATTGCCAGCAAGTGCTAAACATGTTAACAACATACTAGAAACATGCTAAAACATGCTAGCAAACATTAGCTAAGTGCTAAAGCATGCTATTACTGCAATTAAATAGGAATTTGCTGTAACTCAGGCATTGGATGTCCAATCTGCCCCAAACTTCACACGTTTGATAAGAGTTCTGCCCTGAACACATTTTCATGAGAATATTCAGTTATAGTAATAGCGCCACCTACTGGCAACAGGAAGTGACATGTTTAACACTGTGATGCTGTACTAGCAACATATTAAATATGCCATTGAGTTATAAACATGTTAGAAACATGTTAAAACATGCTAGCAAATCTTAGCTAAGTGCTAAAGCACGCTAATGCAATGCAACAGGAAGTTGTTGTTACTCAAGTAGGAAATGTCCAATCTGCCCCAAACTTCACACGTTTGATAAGAGTCCTGCCCTGAACACATCTACATGACACTTTTCAGTTATAGTAATAGCGCCACCTACTGGCAACAGGAAGTGACATGTTTAACAGTGTGATACAGTGCTAGCAACATATTAAATATGCCATTGAGTTATATACATGTCAGAAACATGTTAAAACATGCTAGCAAATCTTAGCTACGCTAATGCAATGAAACAGGAAGTTGGTGTTACTGAAGAAGTTAATGTCCAATCTGCCCCAAACTTCACACGCTTGATAAGAGTCCTGCCCTGAACACATCTACATGACCATTTTAATTTAAAGTAATAGCGCCACCTACTGTCGACAGGAAGTGACACGTTTTACACTGTGATGCATTACTAGCGACATATTTAATATGCCATTGAGTTCTAAACATGCTAGAAACATGCTAAAACATGCTAGCAACACTTATCTGAGTGATAACGCATGCTATTATCCCCATAATAAAGGACATTTTTGTAACTGACTTTGACATACTTCTATTTTTACCTACTTAAATGCACATTGCCCACCGTGCTCTGTCTTCCTAAAGCCACCGGGTGGCGGTGGCACGGGTGCGAGGGCCCTTTCATCGCTGCTTGCAGCTTTAATTAGGGCCCGAGCACCGATGGTGTGAGGACCCTCTTGGAATTGCTCTGTTTATTATTATTATTATTATTATTATTATTATTATTCTTCTCCGCATTTATTCGCATTTTTGAGGGCCTAAACATGCACGAAAACTCACGAAAATTTGCACACGCGTCAGAACCGGCGAAAATTGACATCTGATATGCGTTTCAGAATTGGGCGGGGTAAAATGGCTCGATAGCGCCACCTATAAAGGTTCAACGGAGTGCGCCTCCCGCTACGTTTCACGTACGTGTACGAAATTCGGTACATAGATGTAAGGACCTAATACCTACAAAAAAGTCTCTTGGAGCATAGCCTTAAACACAACAGGAAGTCAGCCATTTTGAACTTCCTCTCTGATTTTTGTGCAGTTTTTGCCATTTTCAGGCCTCGTACTTTAACGAACTCCTCCTACAGTTTTAATCTGATCATCTTCAAATTTGGTGAGTGTAATCTTAAGGCCTTTGCGACGTTAAATTGCGAAGATCTTGAGTTTTCGTCGAAGGGCGTGTCCTCGGCGGCCTGACAAATTTTGATGTTTCGCCATGAAACAGGAAGTTGCTGTAACTCAGGCAAACAATGTCCAATCTGCCCCAAACTTCACACGTTTGATAAGAGTTCTGCCCTGAACACATGACCATGCTCAAATTCAGTTACAGTCATAGCGCCACCTGCTGGCAACAGGAAGTGACATGTTTAACACTGTTTTGGACTCCTAATAATTTATAAACAATTGCCAGCAAGTGCTAAACTTGTTAACAACATACTAGAAACATGCTAAAACATGCTAGCAAACATTAGCTAAGTGCTAAAGCATGCTATTACTGCAATTAAACAGGAAGTTGCTGTAACTCAGGCAAACAATGTCCAATCTGCCCCAAACTTCACACGTTTGATAAGAGTTCTGCCCTGAACACATTTACATGAGAATATTCAGTTACAGTCATAGCGCCACCTGCTGGCAACAGGAAGTGACATGTTTAACACTGTTTTGGACTCCTAATAACATATAAAAAATTGCCAGCAAGTGCTAAACATGTTAACAACATACTAGAAACATGCTAAAACATGCTAGCAAACATTAGCTAAGTGCTAAAGCATGCTATTATTGCAATTAAATAGGAATTTGCTGTAACTCAGGCATTGAATGCCCAATCTGCCCCAAACTTCACACGTTTGATAAGCGTTCTGTCCTGAACACATAACCATGCTCAAATTCAGTTACAGTCATAGCGCCACCTGCTGGCAACAGGAAGTGACATGTTTAACACTGTTTTGGACTCCTAATAACATATACAAAATTGCCAGCAAGTGCTAAACATGTTAACAACATACTAGAAACATGCTAAAACATGCTAGCAAACATTAGCTAAGTGCTAAAGCATGCTATTATTGCAATTAAATAGGAATTTGCTGTAACTCAGGCATTGAATGCCCAATCTGCCCCAAACTTCACACGTTTGATAAGAGTTCTGGTCTGAACACATTTACATGAGAATATTTAGTTATAGTAATAGCGCCACCTATTGGCAACAGGAAGTGACATGTTTAACACTGCAATGCATTACTAGCAACATATTAAATATGCCATTGAGTTATATACATGTTAGAAACATGTTAAAACATGCTAGCAATTCTTAGCTAAGTGCTAAAGCACGCTAATGCAATGAAACGGGAAGTTGTTGTTACTCAAGAAGGCAATGTCCAATCTGCCCCAAACTTCACACGTTTGATAAGAGTCCTGCCCTGAACACATCTACATGACACTTTTCAGTTATAGAATAGCGCCACCTACTGGCAACAGGAAGTGACATGTTTAACACTGCAATGCATTACTAGCAACATATTAAATATGCCATTGAGTTATATACATGTTAGAAACATGTTAAAACATGCTAGCAATTCTTAGCTAAGTGCTAAAGCACGCTAATGCAATGAAAGAGGAAGTTGTTGTTACTAAAGAAGGCAATGTCCAATCTGCCCCAAACTTCACACGTTTGATAAGAGTCCTGCCCTGAACACATCTACATGACACTTTTCAGTTATAGTAATAGCGCCACCTACTGGCAACAGGAAGTGACATGGTTAACACTGTGATGCTGTACTAGCAACATATTAAATATGCCATTGAGTTATATACATGTTAGAAACATGTTAAAACATGCTAGCAATTCTTAGCTAAGTGCTAATGCATGCTAATGCAATGAAAGAGGAAGTTGTTGTTACTAAAGAAGGCAATGTCCAATCTGCCCCAAACTTCACACGTTTGATAAGAGTCCTGTCCTGAACACATCTACATGACACTTTTCAGTTATAGTAATAGCGCCACCTACTGGCAACAGGAAGTGACATGTTTAACACTGCGATGCATTACTAGCAACATATTAAATATGCCATTGAGTTATATACATGTTAGAAACATGTTAAAACATGCTAGCAATTCTTAGCTAAGTGCTAAAGCACGCTAATGCAATGAAACGGGAAGTTGTTGTTACTGAAGAAGGCAATGTCAAATCTGCCCCAAACTTCACACGTTTGATAAGAGTCCTGCCCTGAACACATCTACATGACAATTTTAAGTTAAAGTAATAGCGCCACCTACTGTCGACAGGAAGTGACACGTTTTACACTGTGATGCATTACTAGCGACATATTTAATATGCCATTGAATTCTAAACATGCTAAAACATGCTAGCAACACTTATCTGAGTTATAACGCATGCTATTATCCCCATAATAAAGGACATTTTTGTAACTGACTTTGACATACTCCTATTTTTACCTACTTAAATGCACATTGCCCACCGTGCTCTGTCTTACTAAAGCCACCGGGTGGCGGTGGCACGGGTGCGAGGGCCCTTTCATCGCTGCTTGCAGCTTTAATTATTATTATTATTCTTCTTCTCCGCATTTAATCGCATTTTTGAGGGCCTAAACATGCACGAAAACTCACGAAAATTTGCACACGCGTCAGAACTGGCGAAAATTGACATCTGATATGCGTTTCAGAATTGGGCGGGGTAAAATGGCTCGATAGCGCCACCTATAAAGGTTCAACGGAGTGCGCCTCCCGCTACGTTTCACGTACGTGTACGAAATTCGGTACATACATGTAATGACCCAATACCTACAAAAAAGTCTCTTGGAGCATAGCCTTAAACACAACAGGAAGTCAGCCATTTTGAACTTCCTCTCTGATTTTTGTGCAGTTTTTGCCATTTTCAGGCCTCGTACTTTAACGAACTCCTCCTACAGTTTTAATCTGGTCATCTTCAAATTTGGTGAGTGTAATCTTAAGGCCTTTGCGACGTTAAATTGCGAAGATCTAGAGTTTTCGTCGAAGGGCGTGTCCTCGGCGGCCTGACAAATTTTGATGTTTCGCCATGAAACAGGAAGTTGCTGTAACTCAGGCATTGGATGTCCAATCTGCCCCAAACTTCACACGTTTGATAAGCGTTCTGTCCTGAACACATGACCATGCTCAAATTCAGTTACAGTCATAGCGCCACCTGCTGGCAACATGAAGTGACATGTTTAACACTGTTTTGGACTCATTATAACATATAAAAAATTGCCAGCAAGTGCTAAACATGTTAACAACATACTAGAAACATGCTAAAACATGCTAGCAAACATTAGCTAAGTGCTAAAGCATGCTATTACTGCAATTAAATAGGAATTTGCTGTAACTCAGGCATTGGATGTCCAATCTGCCCCAAACTTCACACATTTGATAAGCGTTCTGTCCTGAACACATTTACATGAGAATATTCAGTTATAGTAATAGCGCCACCTACTGGCAACAGGAAGTGACATGTTTAACACTGTGATGCTGTACTAGCAACATATTAAATATGCCATTGAGTTATAAACATGTTAGAAACCTGTTAAAACATGCTAGCAATTCTTAGCTAAGTGCTAAAGCATGCTAATGCAATGAAACAGGAAGTTGTTGTTACTCAAGTAGGCAATGTCCAATCTTTCCCAAACTTTACACGTTTGATAAGAGTCCTGCCCTGAACACATCTACATGACAATTTTAAGTTATAGTAATAGCGCCACCTACTGTCAACAGGAAGTGACATGTTTATCACTGTGATGCAGTACTAGCAACATATTAAATATGCCATTGAGTTATATACATGTTAGAAACATGTTAAAACATGCTAGCAATTCTTAGCTAAGTGCTAAAGCACGCTAATGCAATGAAACAGGAAGTTGGTGTTTCTGAAGAAGGCAATGTCCAATCTGCCCCAAACTTCAAACGCTTGATAAGAGTCCTGCCCTGAATACATCTACATGACAATTTTAAGTTAAAGTAATAGCGCCACCTACTGTCGACAGGAAGTGACACGTTTTACACTGTGATGCATTACTAGCGACATATTTAATATGCCATTGAATTCTAAACATGCTAAAACATGCTAGCAACACTTATCTGAGTTATAACGCATGCTATTATCCCCATAATAAAGGACATTTTTGTAACTGACTTTGACATACTCCTATTTTTACCTACTTAAATGCACATTGCCCACCGTGCTCTGTCTTACTAAAGCCACCGGGTGGCGGTGGCACGGGTGCGAGGGCCCTTTCATCGCTGCTTGCAGCTTTAATTAGGGCCCGAGCACCGATGGTGTGAGGACCCTCTTGGAATTGCTCTGTTTATTATTAGGGCCCGAGCACCGATGGTGTGAGGACCCTCTTGGAATTGCTCTGTTTATTATTATTATTATTATTATTATTATTCTTCTTCTT
Organism: Phoxinus phoxinus; assembly: GCF_949152265.1. Lineage (NCBI taxonomy): Eukaryota > Metazoa > Chordata > Actinopteri > Cypriniformes > Leuciscidae > Phoxinus > Phoxinus phoxinus. The sequence goes on from NC_136879.1 coordinate 42,181,151, forward strand.
CTCCGCATTTAATCGCATTTTTGAGGGCCTAAACATGCACGAAAACTCACAAAAATTTGCACACGCGTCAGAACTGGCGAAAATTGACATCTGATATGCGTTTCACAATTGGGCGGGGCAAAATGGCTCGATAGCGCCACCTATAAAGGTTCAACGGAGTGCGCCTTCCGCTACGTTTCACGTATGTGTACGAAATTCGGTACATACATGTAATGATCCAATACCTACAAAAAAGTCTCTTGGAGCATAGCCTTAAACACAACAGGAAGTCAGCCATTTTGAACTTCCTCTCTGATTTTTGTGCAGTTTTTGCCATTTTCAGGCCTCGTACTTTAACGAACTCCTCCTACAGTTTTAATCTGATCATCTTCAAATTTGGTGAGTGTAATCTTAAGGCCTTTGCGACGTTAAATTGCGAAGATCTAGAGTTTTCGTCGAAGGGCGTGTCCTCGGCGGCCTGACAAATTTTGATGTTTCGCCATGAAACAGGAAGTTGCTGTAACTCAGGCAAACAATGTCCAATCTGCCCCAAACTTCACACGTTTGATAAGCGTTCTGTCCTGAACACATGACCATGCTCAAATTCAGCTACAGTCATAGCGCCACCTGCTGGAAACAGGAAGTGACATGTTTAACACTGTTTTGGACTCCTAATAACATATAAAAAATTGCCAGCAAGTGCTTAACAAGTTAACAACATACTAGAAACATGCTAAAACATGCTAGCAAACATTAGCTAAGTGTTAAAGCATGCTATTACTGCAATTAAATAGGAATTTGCTGTAACTCAGGCATTGAATGTCCAATCTGCCCCAAACTTCACACGTTTGATAAGCGTTCTGTCCTGAACACATGACCATGCTCAAATTCAGTTACAGTCATAGCGCCACCTGCTGGCAACAGGAAGTGACATGTTTAACACCGTTTTGGACTCCTAATAACATATAAAAAATTGTCAGCAAGTGCTAACCATGCTAACAACATACTAGAAACATGCTAAAACATGCTAGCAAACATTAGCTAACTGCTAAAGCATGCTAATGCAATGAAACAGGAAGTTGTTGTTACTCAAGTAGGCAATGTCCAATCTGCCCCAAACTTCACACGTTTGATAAGTGTCCTGCCCTGAACACATCTACATGACACTTTTCAGTTACAGCAATAGCGCCACCTACTGGCAACAGGAAGTGACATGTTTAACAGTGTGATGCAGTACTAGCAACATATTAAATATGCCATTGAGTTATAAACATGTTAGAAACCTGTTAAAACATGCTAGCAATTCTTAGCTAAGTGCTAAAGCATGCTAATGCAATGAAACAGGAAGTTGGTGTTACTAAAGAAGGCAATATCCAATCTTTCCCAGACTTTACACGTTTGATAAGAGTCCTGTCCTGAACACATCTACATGACACTTTTCAGTTATAGTAATAGCGCCACCTACTGGCAACAGGAAGTGACATGTTTAACACTGTGATGCAGTACTAGCAACATATTAAATATGCCATTGAGTTATATACATGTTAGAAACATGTTAAAACATGCTAGCAATTCGTAGCTAAGTGCTAAAGCACGCTAATGCAATGAAACAGGAAGTTGGTGTTACTGAAGAAAGCAATGTCCAATCTGCCCCAAACTTCACACGTTTGATAAGAGTCCTGCCCTGAACACATCTACATGACAATTTTAAGTTAAAGTAATAGCGCCACCTACTGTCGTCAGGAAGTGACACGTTTTACACTGTGATGCATTACTAGCGACATATTTAATATGCCATTGAGTTCTAAACATGCTAGAAACATGCTAAAACATGCTAGCAACACTTATCCAAGTTATAACGCATGCTATCATCCCCATAATCAAGGACATTTTTGTAACTGACTTTGACATACTCCTCCTATTTTTAACTACTTAAATGCACATTGCCCACCATGCTCTGTCTTCCTAAAGCCACCGGGTGGCGGTGGCACGGGTGCGAGGGCCCTTTCATCGCTGCTTGCAGCTTTAATTAGGGCCCGAGCACCGATGGTGTGAGGACCCTCTTGGAATTGCTCTGTTTATTATTATTATTATTATTATTATTATTCTTCTCCGCATTTAATCGCATTTTTGAGGGCCTAAACATGCACGAAAACTCACGAAAATTTGCACACGCGTCAGAACTGGTGAAAATTGACATCTGATATGCGTTTCAGAATCTGGCGGGGCAAAATGGCTCGATAGCGCCACCTATAAAGGTTCAACGGAGTGCGCCTCCCGCTACGTTTCACGTACGTGTACGAAATTCGGTACATACATGTAATGACCCAATACCTACAAAAAAGTCTCTTGGAGCATAGCCTTAAACACAACAGGAAGTCAGCCATTTTGAACTTCCTCTCTGATTTTTGTGCAGTTTTTGCCATTTTCAGGCCTCGTACTTTAACGAACTCCTCCTACAGTTTTAATCTGATCATCTTCAAATTTGGTGAGTGTAATCTTAAGGCCTTTGCGACGTTAAATTGCGAAGATCTAGAGTTTTCGTCGAAGGGCGTGTCCTCGGCGGCCTGACAAATTTTGATGTTTCGCCATGAAACAGGAAGTTGCTGTAACTCAGGCAAACAATGTCCAATCTGCCCCAAACTTCACACGTTTGATAAGCGTTCTGTCCTGAACACATGACCATGCTCAAATTCAGTTACAGTCATAGCGCCACCTGCTGGCAACAGGAAGTGACATGTTTAACACTGTTTTGGACTCCTAATAACATATAAAAAATTGCCAGCAAGTGCTAAACATGTTAACAACATACTAGAAACATGCTAAAACATGCTAGCAAACATTAGCTAAGTGCTAAAGCATGCTATTACTGCAATTAAATAGGAATTTGCTGTAACTCAGGCATTGAATGCCCAATCTGCCCCAAACTTCACACGTTTGATAAGAGTTCTGGTCTGAACACATTTACATGAGAATATTCAGTTATAGTAATAGCGCCACCTATTGGCAACAGGAAGTGACATGTTTAACACTGTCATGCTGTACTAGCAACATATTAAATAAACCATTGAGTTATAAACATGTTAGAAACATGTTAAAACATGCTAGCAATTCTTAGCTAAGTGCTAAAGCATGCTAATGCAATGAAACAGGAAGTTGTTGTTACTCAAGTAGGCAATGTCCAATCTGCCCCAAACTTCACAGGTTTGATAAGAGTTCTGTCCTGAACACATTTACATGAGAATAATCAGTTAGAGTAATAGTGCCACCTGCTGGCAACAGGAAGTGACATGTTTAACACCATTTTGGACTCCTAATAACATAAAAAATTGCCAGCAAGTGCTAAACATGTTAACAACATACAGGAAACATGCTAAAACATGCTAACAAACATTAGCTGAGTGCTAAAGCATGCTATTACTGCAATTAAATAGGAATTTGCTGTAACTCAGGCATTGAATGTTCAATTTGCCCCAATTTCACACGTTTGATAAGAGTTCTGGTCTGAACACATTTACATGAGAGTATTCAGTTATAGTAATAGCGCCACCTACTGGCAACAGGAAGTGACATGTTCAACACTGTGATGTTGTACTAGCAACATATTAAATAAACCATTGAGTTATAAACATGTTAGAAACCTGTTAAAACATGCTAGCAATTCTTAGCTAAGTGCTAAAGCATGCTAATGCAATGAAACAGGAAGTTGTTGTTACTCAAGAAGGCAATGTCCAATCTGCCCCAAACTTCACACGTTTGATAAGAGTCCTGCCCTGAACACATTTACATGACACTTTTCAGTTATAGTAATAGCGCCACCTACTGGCAACAGGAAGTGACATGTTCAACACTGTGATGTTGTACTAGCAACATATTAAATAAACCATTGAGTTATAAACATGTTAGAAACATGTTAAAACATGCTAGCAGTTCTTAGCTAAGTGCTAAAGCATGCTAATGCAATGAAACAGGAAGTTGTTGTTACTCAAGAAGGCAATGTCCAATCTGCCCCAAACTTCACACGTTTGATAAGAGTCCTGCCCTGAACACATCTACATGACACTTTTCAGTTATAGTAATAGCGCCACCTACTGGCAACAGGAAGTGACATGTTCAACACTGTGATGTTGTACTAGCAACATATTAAATAAACCATTGAGTTATAAACATGTTAGAAACATGTTAAAACATGCTAGCAATTCTTAGCTAAGTGCTAAAGCATGCTAATGCAATGAAACAGGAAGTTGTTGTTACTCAAGAAGGCAATGTCCAATCTGCCCCAAACTTCACACGTTTGATAAGAGTCCTGCCCTGAACACATCTACATGACACTTTTCAGTTATAGTAATAGCGCCACCTACTGGCAACAGGAAGTGACATGTTTAACACTGCGATGCATTACTAGCAACATATTAAATATGCCATTGAGTTATATACATGTTAGAAACATGTTAAAACATGCTAGCAATTCTTAGCTAAGTGCTAAAGCACGCTAATGCAATGAAACGGGAAGTTGTTGTTACTGAAGAAGGCAATGTCAAATCTGCCCCAAACTTCACATGTTTGATAAGAGTCCTGCCCTGAACACATCTACATGACAATTTTAAGTTAAAGTAATTGCGCCACCTACTGTCGACAGGAAGTGACACGTTTTAAACTGTGATGCATTGCTAGCGACATATTTAATATGCCATTGAGTTCTAAACATGCTAGAAACATGCTAAAACATGCTAGCAACACTTATCTGAGTGATAACGCATGCTATTATCCCCATAATAAAGGACATTTTTGTAACTGACTTTGACATACTCCTATATTTACCTACTTAAATGCACAATGCCCACCGTGCTCTGTCTTCCTAAATCCACCGGGTGGCGGTTGGCACGGGTGCGAGGGCCCTTTCATCGCTGCTTGCAGCTTTAATTATTATTATTATTCTTCTTCTTCTCCGCATTTAATCGCATTTTTGAGGGCCTAAACATGCACGAAAACTCACGAAAATTTGCACACGCGTCAGAACTGGCGAAAATTGACATCTGATATGCGTTTCAGAATTGGGCGGGGTAAAATGGCTCGATAGCGCCACCTATAAAGGTTCAACGGAGTGCGCCTCCCGCTACGTTTCACGTACGTGTACGAAATTCGGTACATACATGTAATGACCCAATACCTACAAAAAAGTCTCTTGGAGCATAGCCTTAAACACAACAGGAAGTCAGCCATTTTGAACTTCCTCTCTGATTTTTGTGCAGTTTTTGGCATTTTCAGGCCTCGTACTTTAACGAACTCCTCCTACAGTTTTAATCTGATCATCTTCAAATTTGGTGAGTGTAATCTTAAGGCCTTTGCGACGTTAAATTGCGAAGATCTAGAGTTTTCGTCGAAGGGCGTGTCCTCGGCGGCCTGACAAATTTTGATGTTTCGCCATGAAACAGGAAGTTGCTGTAACTCAGGCAAACAATGTCCAATCTGCCCCAAACTTCACACGTTTGATAAGCGTTCTGTCCTGAACACATGACCATGCTCAAATTCAGTTACAGTCATAGCGCCACCTGCTGGCAACAGGAAGTGACATGTTTAACACTGTTTTGGACTCCTAATAACATATAAAAAATTGCCAGCAAGTGCTAAACATGTTAACAACATACTAGAAACATGCTAAAACATGCTAGCAAACATTAGCTAAGTGCTAAAGCATGCTATTACTGCAATTAAATAGGAATTTGCTGTAACTCAGGCATTGAATGCCCAATCTGCCCCAAACTTCACACGTTTGATAAGAGTTCTGGTCTGAACACATTTACATGAGAATATTCAGTTATAGTAATAGCGCCACCTATTGGCAACAGGAAGTGACATGTTTAACACTGTCATGCTGTACTAGCAACATATTAAATAAACCATTGAGTTATAAACATGTTAGAAACATGTTAAAACATGCTAGCAATTCTTAGCTAAGTGCTAAAGCATGCTAATGCAATGAAACAGGAAGTTGTTGTTACTCAAGTAGGCAATGTCCAATCTGCCCCAAACTTCACAGGTTTGATAAGAGTTCTGTCCTGAACACATTTACATGAGAATAATCAGTTAGAGTAATAGTGCCACCTGCTGGCAACAGGAAGTGACATGTTTAACACCATTTTGGACTCCTAATAACATAAAAAATTGCCAGCAAGTGCTAAACATGTTAACAACATACAGGAAACATGCTAAAACATGCTAACAAACATTAGCTGAGTGCTAAAGCATGCTATTACTGCAATTAAATAGGAATTTGCTGTAACTCAGGCATTGAATGTTCAATTTGCCCCAATTTCACACGTTTGATAAGAGTTCTGGTCTGAACACATTTACATGAGAATATTCAGTTATAGTAATAGCGCCACCTACTGGCAACAGGAAGTGACATGTTCAACACTGTGATGTTGTACTAGCAACATATTAAATAAACCATTGAGTTATAAACATGTTAGAAACCTGTTAAAACATGCTAGCAATTCTTAGCTAAGTGCTAAAGCATGCTAATGCAATGAAACAGGAAGTTGTTGTTACTCAAGAAGGCAATGTCCAATCTGCCCCAAACTTCACACGTTTGATAAGAGTCCTGCCCTGAACACATTTACATGACACTTTTCAGTTATAGTAATAGCGCCACCTACTGGCAACAGGAAGTGACATGTTCAACACTGTGATGTTGTACTAGCAACATATTAAATAAACCATTGAGTTATAAACATGTTAGAAACATGTTAAAACATGCTAGCAATTCTTAGCTAAGTGCTAAAGCATGCTAATGCAATGAAACAGGAAGTTGTTGTTACTCAAGAAGGCAATGTCCAATCTGCCCCAAACTTCACACGTTTGATAAGAGTCCTGCCCTGAACACATCTACATGACACTTTTCAGTTATAGTAATAGCGCCACCTACTGGCAACAGGAAGTGACATGTTTAACACTGCGATGCATTACTAGCAACATATTAAATATGCCATTGAGTTATATACATGTTAGAAACATGTTAAAACATGCTAGCAATTCTTAGCTAAGTGCTAAAGCACGCTAATGCAATGAAACGGGAAGTTGTTGTTACTGAAGAAGGCAATGTCAAATCTGCCCCAAACTTCACACGTTTGATAAGAGTCCTGCCCTGAACACATCTACATGACAATTTTAAGTTAAAGTAATTGCGCCACCTACTGTCGACAGGAAGTGACACGTTTTAAACTGTGATGCATTGCTAGCGACATATTTAATATGCCATTGAGTTCTAAACATGCTAGAAACATGCTAAAACATGCTAGCAACACTTATCTGAGTGATAACGCATGCTATTATCCCCATAATAAAGGACATTTTTGTAACTGACTTTGACATACTCCTATATTTACCTACTTAAATGCACAATGCCCACCGTGCTCTGTCTTCCTAAATCCACCGGGTGGCGGTTGGCACGGGTGCGAGGGCCCTTTCATCGCTGCTTGCAGCTTTAATTATTATTATTATTATTATTTTCCGCATTTGATCGCATTTTTGAGGGCCTAAACATGCACGAAAACTCACGAAAATTTGCACACGCGTCAGAACTGGCGAAAATTGACATCTGATATGCGTTTCAGAATTGGGCGGGGTAAAATGGCTCGATAGCGCCACCTATAAAGTTTCAACGGAGTGCGCCTCCCGCTACGTTTCACGTACGTGTACGAAATTCGGTACATACATGTAATGACCCAATACCTACAAAAAAGTCTCTTGGAGCATAGCCTTAAACACAACAGGAAGTCAGCCATTTTGAACTTCCTCTCTGATTTTTGTGCAGTTTTTGGCATTTTCAGGCCTCGTACTTTAACGAACTCCTCCTACAGTTTTAATCTGATCATCTTCAAATTTGGTGAGTGTAATCTTAAGGCCTTTGCGACGTTAAATTGCGAAGATCTAGAGTTTTCGTCGAAGGGCGTGTCCTCGGCGGCCTGACAAATTTTGATGTTTCGCCATGAAACAGGAAGTTGCTGTAACTAAGGCAAACAATGTCCAATCTGCCCCAAACTTCACACGTTTGATAAGCGTTCTGTCCTGAACACATGACCATGCTCAAATTCAGTTACAGTCATAGCGCCACCTGCTGGCAACAGGAAGTGACATGTTTAACACCGTTTTGGACTCCTAATTAACATATACAAAATTGCCAGCAAGTGCTAAACATGTTAACACCATACTAGAAACATGCTAAAACATGCTAGCAAACATTAGCTAAGTGCTAAAGCATGCTATTACTGCAATTAAATAGGAATTTGCTGTAAACTTCACACGTTTGATAAGAGTTCTGTCCTGAACACATTTACATGAGAATATTAAGTTATAGTAATAGCGCCACCTATTGGCAACAGGAAGTGACATGTTTAACACTGTGATGCTGTACTAGCAACATATTAAATAAACCATTGAGTTATAAACATGTTAGAAACATGTTAAAACATGCTAGCAATTCTTAGCTAAGTGCTAAAGCATGCTAATGCAATGAAACAGGAAGTTGTTGTTACTCAAGTAGGCAATGTCCAATCTGCCCCAAACTTCACAGGTTTGATAAGAGTCCTGCCCTGAACACATCTACATGAGAATAATCAGTTAGAGTAATAGCGCCACCTGCTGGCAACAGGAAGTGTCATGTTTAACACCATTTTGGACTCCTAATAAAATATAAAAAATTGCCAGCAAGTGCTGAACATGTTAACAACACACGGGAACCATGCTAAAACATGCTAACAAACATTAGCTAAGTGCTAAAGCATGCTATTCCTGCAATTAAATAGGAATTTGCTGTCAGGCATTGAATGTTCAATTTGCCCCAATTTCACACGTTTGATAAGAGTTCTGCCCTGAACACATCTACATGACACTTTTCAGTTATAGTAATAGCGCCACCTACTGGCAACAGGAAGTGACATGGTTAACACTGTGATGCAGTACTAGCAACATATTAAATATGCCATTGAGTAATAAACATGTTAGAAACCTGTTAAAACATGCTAGCAATTCTTAGCTAAGTGCTAAAGCATGCTAATGCAATGAAACGGGAAGTTATTGTTACTGAAGAAGACAATGTCCAATCTGCCCCAAACTTCACATGTTTGATAAGAGTCCTGCCCTGAACACATCTACATGACAATTTTAAGTTAAAGTAATAGCGCCACCTACTGTCGACAGGAAGTGACACGTTTTAAACTGTGATGCATTGCTAGCGACATATTTAATATGCCATTGAGTTCTAAACATGCTAGAAACATGCTAAAACATGCTAGCAACACTTATCTGAGTGATAACGCATGCTATTATACCCATGATAAAGGACATTTTTGTAACTGACTTTGACATACTACTCCTATTTTTACCTACTTAAATGCACATTGCCCACCGTGCTCTGTCTTCCTAAAGCCACTGGTTGGCGGTGGCACGGGTGCGAGGGCCCTTTCATCGCTGCTTGCAGCTTTAATTAGGGCCCGAGCACCGATGGTGCGAGGACACTATTGGAATTGCTCTGTTTATTATTATTATTATTATTATTATTATTATTATTATTATTATTATTTTCCGCATTTGATCGCATTTTTGAGGGCCTAAACATGCACGAAAACTCACGAAAATTTGCACACGCGTCAGAACTGGCGAAAATTGACATCTGATATGCGTTTCAGAATTGGGCGGGGTAAAATGGCTCGATAGCGCCACCTATAAAGGTTCAACGGAGTGCGCCTCCCGCTACGTTTCACGTACGTGTACGAAATTCGGTACATACATGTAATGACCCAATACCTACAAAAAAGTCTCTTGGAGCATAGCCTTAAACACAACAGGAAGTCAGCCATTTTGAACTTCCTCTCTGATTTTTGTGCAGTTTTTGGCATTTTCAGGCCTCGTACTTTAACGAACTCCTCCTGCAGTTTTAATCTGATCATCTTCAAATTTGGTGAGTGTAATCTTAAGGCCTTTGCGACGTTAAATTGCGAAGATCTAGAGTTTTCGTCGAAGGGCGTGTCCTCGGCGGCCTGACAAATTTTGATGTTTCGCCATGAAACAGGAAGTTGCTGTAACTAAGGCAAACAATGTCCAATCTGCCCCAAACTTCACACGTTTGATAAGCGTTCTGTCCTGAACACATGACCATGCTCAAATTCAGTTACAGTCATAGCGCCACCTGCTGGCAACAGGAAGTGACATGTTTAACACCGTTTTGGACTCCTAATTAACATATACAAAATTGCCAGCAAGTGCTAAACATGTTAACACCATACTAGAAACATGCTAAAACATGCTAGCAAACATTAGCTAAGTGCTAAAGCATGCTATTACTGCAATTAAATAGGAATTTGCTGTAACTCAGGCATTGAATGCCCAATCTGCCCCAAACTTCACACGTTTGATAAGAGTTCTGTCCTGAACACATTTACATGAGAATATTCAGTTATAGTAATAGCGCCACCTATTGGCAACAGGAAGTGACATGTTTAACACTGTGATGCTGTACTAGCAACATATTAAATAAACCATTGAGTTATAAACATGTTAGAAACATGTTAAAACATGCTAGCAATTCTTAGCTAAGTGCTAAAGCATGCTAATGCAATGAAACAGGAAGTTGTTGTTACTCAAGTAGGCAATGTCCAATCTGCCCCAAACTTCACAGGTTTGATAAGAGTCCTGCCCTGAACACATCTACATGAGAATAATCAGTTAGAGTAATAGCGCCACCTGCTGGCAACAGGAAGTGTCATGTTTAACACCATTTTGGACTCCTAATAACATAAAAAATTGCCAGCAAGTGCTGAACATGTTAACAACACACGGGAACCATGCTAAAACATGCTAACAAACATTAGCTATGTGCTAAAGCATGCTATTCCTGCAATTAAATAGGAATTTGCTGTCAGGCATTGAATGTTCAATTTGCCCCAATTTCACACGTTTGATAAGCGTTCTGTCCTGAACACATCTACATGACACTTTTCAGTTATAGTAATAGCGCCACCTACTGGCAACAGGAAGTGACATGGTTAACACTGTGATGCAGTACTAGCAACATATTAAATATGCCATTGAGTAATAAACATGTTAGAAACCTGTTAAAACATGCTAGCAATTCTTAGCTAAGTGCTAAAGCATGCTAATGCAATGAAACGGGAAGTTATTGTTACTGAAGAAGACAATGTCCAATCTGCCCCAAACTTCACATGTTTGATAAGAGTCCTGCCCTGAACACATCTACATGACAATTTTAAGTTAAAGTAATAGCGCCACCTACTGTCGACAGGAAGTGACACGTTTTAAACTGTGATGCATTGCTAGCGACATATTTAATATGCCATTGAGTTCTAAACATGCTAGAAACATGCTAAAACATGCTAGCAACACTTATCTGAGTGATAACGCATGCTATTATACCCATGATAAAGGACATTTTTGTAACTGACTTTGACATACTACTCCTATTTTTACCTACTTAAATGCACATTGCCCACCGTGCTCTGTCTTCCTAAAGCCACCGGGTGGCGGTGGCACGGGTGCGAGGGCCCTTTCATCGCTGCTTGCAGCTTTAATTATTATTATTATTATTATTTTCCGCATTCAATCGCATTTTTGAGGGCCTAAACATGCACGAAAACTCACGAAAATTTGCACACGCGTCAGAACTGGCGAAAATTGACATCTGATATGCGTTTCAGAATTGGGCGGGGTAAAATGGCTCGATAGCGCCACCTATAAAGGTTCAACGGAGTGCGCCTACCGCTACGTTTCACGTACGTGTACGAAATTCGGTACATACATGTAATGACCCAATACCTACAAAAAAGTCTCTTGGAGCATAGCCTTAAACACAACAGGAAGTCAGCCATTTTGAACTTCCTCTCTGATTTTTGTGCAGTTTTTGCCATTTTCAGGCCTCGTACTTTAACGAACTCCTCCTACAGTTTTAATCTGATCGTCTTCAAATTTGGTGAGTGTAATCTTAAGGCCTTTGCGACGTTAAATTGCGAAGATCTAGAGTTTTCGTCGAAGGGCGTGTCCTCGGCGGCCTGACAAATTTTGATGTTTCGCCATGAAACAGGAAGTTGCTGTAACTCAGGCAAACAATTTCCAATCTGCCCCAAACTTCACACGTTTGATAAGCGTTCTGTCCTGAACACATGACCATGCTCAAATTCAGTTACAGTCATAGCGCCACCTGCTGGCAACAGGAAGTGACATGTTTAACACTGTTTTGGACTCCTAATAACATATAAAAAATTGCCAGCAAGTGCTTAACATGTTAACAACATACTAGAAACATGCTAAAACATGCTAGCAAACATTAGCTAGGTGCTAAAGCATGCTATTACTGCAATTAAATAGGAATTTGCTGTAACTCAGGCATTGGATGTCCAATCTGCCCCAAACTTCACACGTTTGATAAGCGTTCTGTCCTGAACACATGGCCATGCTCAAATTCAGTTACAGTCATAGCGCCACCTGCTGGCAACAGGAAGTGACATGTTTAACACTGTTTTGGACTTCTAATAACATACAAAAAAGTGCCAGCAAGTGTTAAACATGTTAACAACATACTAGAAACATGCTAAAACATGCTAGCAAACATTAGCTAGGTGCTAAATCATGCTATTAATGCAATTAAATAGGAATTTGCTGTAACTCAGGCATTGGATGTTTAATCTGCCCCAAACTTCACACGGTTGAATATTCTCATGTTTAACACATTTACATGAGAATATTCAGTTATAGTAATAGCGCCACCTACTGGCAACAGGAAATGACATGTTTAACACTGTGATGCTGTACTAGCAACATATTAAATATGCCATTGAGTTATAAACATGTTAGAAACCTGTTAAAACATGCTAGCAATTCTTAGCTAAGTGCTAAAGCATGCTAATGCAATGAAAGAGGAAGTTGTTGTTACTAAAGAAGGCAATGTCCAATCTTTCCCAAACTTTACACGTTTGATAAGAGTCCTGCCCTGAACACATCTACATGACACTTTTCAGTTATAGTAATAGCGCCACCTACTGGCAACAGGAAGTGACATGTTTAACACTGTGATACAGTACTAGCAACATATTAAATATGCCATTGAGTTATATACATGTTAGAAACATGTTAAAACATGCTAGCAATTCTTAGCTAAGTGCTAAAGCACGCTAATGCAATGAAACAGGAAGTTGGTGTTACTGAAGAAGGCAATGTCCAATCTTTCCCAAACTTTACACGTTTGATAAGAGTCCTGCACTGAACACATCTACATGACAATTTTAAGTTAAAGTAATAGCGCCACCTACTGTCGACAGGAAGTGACACGTTTTACACTGTGATGCATTACTAGCGACATATTTAATATGCCATTGAGTTCTAAACATGCTAGAAACATGCTAAAACATGCTAGCAACACTTATCTGAGTTATAACGCATGCTATTATCCCCATAATCAAGGACATTTTTGTAACTGACTTTGACATACTCCTCCTATTTTTACCTACTTAAATGCACATTGCCCACCGTGCTCTGTCTTCCTAAAGCCACCGGGTGGCGGTGGCACGGGTGCGAGGGCCCTTTCATCGCTGCTTGCAGCTTTAATTATTATTATTATTATTATTTTCCGCATTCAATCGCATTTTTGAGGGCCTAAACATGCACGAAAACTCACGAAAATTTGCACACGCGTCAGAACTGGCGAAAATTGACATCTGAAATGCGTTTCAGAATTGGGCGGGGTAAAATGGCTCGATAGCGCCACCTATAAAGGTTCAACGGAGTGCGCCTCCCGCTACGTTTCACGTACGTGTACGAAATTCGGTACATACATGTAATTACCCAATACCTACAAAAAAGTCTCTTGGAGCATAGCCTTAAACACAACAGGAAGTCAGCCATTTTGAACTTTCTCTCTGATTTTTGTGCAGTTTTTGCCATTTTCAGGCCTCGTACTTTAACGAACTCCTCCTACAGTTTTAATCTGATCATCTTCAAATTTGGTGAGTGTAATCTTAAGGCCTTTGCGACGTTAAATTGCGAAGATCTAGAGTTTTCGTCGAAGGGCGTGTCCTCGGCGGCCTGACAAATTTTGATGTTTCGCCATGAAACAGGAAGTTGCTGTAACTCAGGCAAACAATGTCCAATCTGCCCCAAACTTCACACGTTTGATAAGAGTCCTGTCCTGAACACATGACCATGCTCAAATTCAGTTACAGTCATAGCGCCACCTGCTGGCAACAGGAAGTGACATGTTTAACACTGTTTTGGACTCCTAATAACATATAAAAAATTGCCAGCAAGTGCTAAACATGTTACAAACATACTACAAACATGCTAAAACATGCTAGCAAACATTAGCTAAGTGCTAAAGCATGCTATTACTGCAATTAAATAGGAATTTAATGTAACTCAGGCATGGAATGTCCAATCTGCCCCAAACCTCACACGTTTGATAAGAGTTCTGTCCTGAACACATGACCATGCTCAAATTTAGTTACAGTCATAGCGCCACCTGCTGGCAACAGGAAGTGACATGTTTAACACTGTTTTGGACTCCTAATAACATATAAAAAAGTGCCACCAAGTGCTAACCATGCTAACAACATACTAGAAACATGCTAAACATGCTAGCAAACATTAGCTAGGTGCTAAAGCATGCTATTACTGCAATTAAATAGGAATTTGCTGTAACTGAGGCATTGAATGTCCAATCTGCCCCAAACTTCACACGGTTGTATATTCTCATGTTTAACACATTTACATGAGAATATTCAGTTATAGTAATAGCGCCACCTGCTGGCAACAGGAAGTGACATGTTTAACAGTGTGATGCAGTACTAGCAACATATTAAATATGCCATTGAGTTATATACATGTTAGAAACCTATTAAAACATGCTAGCAATTCTTAGCTAAGTGCTAAAGCATGCTAATGCAATGAAAGAGGAAGTTGTTGTTACTCAAGAAGGCAATGTCCAATCTGCCCCAAACTTCACACGGTTGATAAGAGTTCTGCCCTGAACACATCTACATGACACTTTTCAGTTATAGTAATAGCGCCACCTACTGGCAACAGGAAGTGACATGTTTAACACTGTGATGCAGTACTAGCAACATATTAAATATGCCATTAAGTTATAAACATGTTAGAAACATGTTAAAACATGCTAGCAATTCTTAGCTAAGTGCTAAAGCACGCTAATGCAATGAAACAGGAAGTTGGTGTTACTGAAGAAAGCAATGTCCAATCTGCCCCAAACTTCACACGTTTGATAAGAGTCCTGCCCTGAACACATCTACATGACAATTTTAAGTTAAAGTAATAGCGCCACCTACCATCGACAGGAAGTGACACGTTTTACACTGTGATGCAGTACTAGCGACATATTAAATATGCCATTGAGTTCTAAACACGCTAGAAACATGCTAAAACATGCTAGCAACACTTATCTGAGTGATAACACATGCTATTATCCCCATAATAAAGGACATTTTTGTAACTGAATTTGACATACTCCTCCTATTTTTATCTACTTAAATGTACATTGCCCATCGTGCTCTGTCTTCCTAAAGCCACCGGGTGGCGGTGGCACGGGTGCGAGGGCCCTTTCATCGCTGCTTGCAGCTTTAATTTTATATTATATTTTAGTTTATATTTTATTATAGGCTTGTTTTACATTATTATTAGTTAGTTTTTAAATTATATTTTTTATATTATATTTTATTATAGGTATGTTTCAGATTATATTTTTGTTTGTTTTTATTTTATATTTTATTACAGCATGTTAATATTATATTTCAGTTTATATTTGTATAATTTATTTTATGCATATTTTATATTATATTTTAGTCTTTTATATTATATTTTATATTATATTTTTATATTAAATTGAATAATAAGCATGTTTAATATAATATTTTACTTTGTTTTTATATTATAGTTTACATTTTTATATTTTATTACATGCATCTTTTATATTATATTTTAATATAGATATGTTTTATATTATATTTTAGTTTGTTTTACATTATATTGTTGTATTTTGTATTTTAAGCGGTTCATATTCTACATTTTTACTGCATTTTTTTTTTTCTAAAGTCCACATATAATTTTAGTCGAGCACAAAACCATGTTAATTTGAAGCCACGTGTCCAGCTGTCCCCGAACATGAGTGAAATGTATTGTTTTTCTTTCTCCTCTTGCAGCTGAATAATTTCAAGGTCCAACAGAAGCTGGATATTCTGAATTCGGTGAGCTCTAATCAGAAAACTTAATATATAAATACTATGTAAATATGTAAATACTATGACATCTTGTTCAGATGAATATAAACTGACTAAAATCATCTGTCTTTCTCAGGTCTTCTCTTATTTTCACGCTCAGTACACATTTTTCCACCAGGGATTCGACCTGCTGAGAGATCTAGAACCGACCATGAAGACGATGGCCTCACAGGTCATACATGAACACACACATCACGCTCAGTTTATACCCCACACACACACACACACAAACCCCTTTACATAGACACACAGTGTTCGATTGCTAATGTTTCATGGATATTGCAGTTTAATATGAGTAATATCTGTGCGCAGCTCTCTCAGCTGTCGTCTGACTGCACTGCCAAGAGGAAAGACCTGGAAAACACACACCTGCTCGTTCAGCAAAGGGTGAGATTTTAGTGCGAGTTATATAGGTTTTGACGACCACACACAACAAGTTTGGAGGTACAATTTAGGGTCTTATAGCTAGTACTATAAGAACTACTTACTCTACAAGTAAAAATAGTTCAAAAATACTCAATGCTCATTACTCAGTACTCAAAAGCCATTACTTAATACTAAAAATATTCATTACTCAAAAAATACTCCATGCTCATTACTCAATACACAAAACTCATTACTCAAAAATACTCAATACTATATACTCAAAACACAGAACTCATTTAAAAGAGTAAATCGAGAGTAAATTTAAAGAGTAAAATCGAGTAAATTTTCATTACTCAAAAGATACGCATTACTCATAAACGCTCTACTCATTACTCAATGCTTTTTTTATCTAAATATTTGTTATATACATAAACATTTCTTCAATGAAACACTCTCTGAAATGAGAAATTCACTAAATTATAAAATGATTCTGTCACGGTACAAAAAGCAGATCAGAAGCAAATCATCTTCTGGACCTTCATACTGGACTATTTATAACTTAGTTCTTTTTTATTATTAATTTCCTATATAAAATTAATAACCTATATAACATAGCCTATATAACATACACATTCATTGTATTAAAAAAAAAACCCGCACATTTAGAATTGTATTATTATCTGAGCACTTAGAAAGGAGCGCAGCTCGAAGAAAACAAAACTAGAGGTATTTCGCATTTCGTGGAAGGAAAGTGCTATTGCATACAGAAAAGCCTTAAAAACTGTTTAGATCTGCTCACTTTTCGATTCTGCCAAAAAATTCTAGAAAAGGCATTGTCCTCACACTGAGCTCCTTTTTAGGACCCCCCCCCCCCCCCCCCCCCCCCCCCCAACACTGGTTTCAAATGTCAACATGAAAAAATAAAACCATTTCAAAGTGGTCATGCCTCAGTCTGTTCAGTCATAGTGAGTTTGGAAGCTGATATGATTCTGGAGGTTGATATTGATGGTGTACGTTTGACAACGGTTGATAATGATTGTGTGTGTTTGGTAGGACGCGTCTGGAGAGGCGATTATTGTGTGTAATCCGTCTGACGGAGGAACGATTCAAGGCTACCTGTTCAAACGTTCACGCAAGAAGAACAAGACATGGAAGAGGTGAGAGACCCAGTGTTATTTTACTATCACTGAGATAATAAAAAAAAAAAAATTATTAATATTTTGAATTAGTCTTTATATTTTCCATTATTTTAAAGTAAAAAAAATTTTATGATGAAAATCATGAAACCACAGACACGATAAAAAGATCGACAGGAGAGGAACACAAATAAACAGAAATGAAGTGAAATGTTACATAATTTAGTACAACTTTAGGAAAACTACAACGAAAGTGTACATTTTACAATACGATTTTTGAAGTTAAGATTTTATTTCATTATTTTGAAATAGTGTATATAATAAACTATATTAACTCTGGAGATACAGAGATCTTTATACTGTTTACATTATCATGTCAACATCAAATGCTTAAAAAATGGTAATGCACTGTTTTTGTAATTGTTTCCATCTCTCAGGTGCTGGTTTTACACTGAAAATAATCAGTTAATCTACTCAAAATCACACAAGGTAAACCATCATCCATCATCTGATCACATTAACATGTTACACTCCCGTTTCACAGTGTGTGTGTGTGTGTGTGTGTGTGTGTGTGTGTTTCAGGAGCAGCCTCTTGTTCTGTTCGATGATCTGCGTCTGTGTGCAGTGAAATCTCTGGACGTGGTCGACCGCCGGTTCTGTTTTGAGCTGCTGTCAGTGCAGAAGTAAGATGAGGATAATACACACACATATCGCCAGCTTGGTATCCACATACAAATCTCACAAATATTATCCTTATATGTGACCCTGGAGCACAAACCCAGTCTGGAGCCGCACGAGTATATCTGTGGCAATAGCAACTATACATTGTATGGGTCAAAATTATCCATTTTTCTTTTATGCCAAAAATCATGAGGATATTAAGATCATGTTCCATGAAGATATTTAGTAAATTTCCTACCGTAAATATATAAAACATGTATTTTTGTGAGTGAATGCAGCACAATCGTGAACATAAATGCACAACTTTAAAGGAGATTTTCTCAATGTTTACATTTTTTTGCTCCTCAGTTTCCAGATTTTCAATAGTTGTGTCTCGACCAAATATTGTCCTATCCTAACAAACCACACATCAGTGGAGAGATTATTTATTCAGCTTTCAGATGATGTATACAGCTCAATTTCAGTTTTGTGGTCCAGGATCACATATTGCGATCATTACGAGCACAACATCTCTGATTATCCAGAGATGTTATCATTGTATAATAAAAAGGTGATTGTGTTAGTAATTGTGCTTCGTTGTGTTTGCCTGCACAGGTGTTGTGTGTTACAGGCCGACTCTGAGGAGCTGAAGTTGGCGTGGATTAATGCGGTTCAGGGCTGTATAGACATTGCGTACCGCGATCAAGTAACAGATCAAAACACTCAGGTACAAACACACACACACACACACACACACAAAACACACACACACACACACATTTGCACACATATACTTGGAAGCATTTTCACATTTCGTTTTCGTTGTTTTTCACTTTCGCTAATTGCACTTTAAACTCGCCGTTACAGAAGCTTTTTGGCATTTTTGGATTTTACAGTTATAGTTTCTATAATTACAGTTACAGTTAAACGTACTCGGTTACTAACGTAACCTCGGTTCTCTCTAGGAGAGGGAACGAGTACTGCGTCGAAGAACGCTACGGGAAAGATATTTCTTTGTCGAGATTGAAGCCTAAAAATTAATCCTTAATTTTGTAAATATTGTAAAACGCTTTTCTGTAGCATACAACCCTAGGCGGAGCAATATCGCTCGCCCATTGGCTGCTCCGCCAGAAAAGCACAGCCTATGCGAGGCCAGAGACGCTGACCAATGAGGGTGCTTCGCGCCCTTCTGCGTCATCTCCCGCCGAAACAGGCGTGGCCTAGGTCTATAAATACGAGCATAGCTGTCTAACACACCGATTTTCGTCACGAAAGCGACGCAGCGTGGGCACGCATGGCATGAGACGCAGTACTCGTTCCCTCTCCTAGAGAGAACCGAGGTTACGTTAGTAACCGAGTACGTTCTCTTACGTAGAGTTCTCTCGTACTGCGTCGAAGAACGCTACGGGAACCCCATGTAACCCGCCGTGCGTGCTCTTGGACCGACACAGACACCTAAGGGCGCACACGCCCTGGCATACAAGTGCCTACCCCAAGACATATAGGGAGAGCGGCTAAAAATAGCATCATCCCTTTATAGTAGTGCCTCTAAGGGCATAATAACATATATATGATATATATGAGGGGTAATAGCATGCTCATGGGACACATTGTCAGTGAGTGATGCTTAAACATTGAAGTGACCTGGGCCGCAACACGGGGCAGGAACACTAAACATAGTCTTCTAGACCGAGAGCAGTTAGCCTGCAATGCAGGAACCTCTAGGTTATAGAACCGTATAAATGTAGACGGGGAGGCCCAGCCTGCCGCCATACAGATATCTTGTAACGAGATTCCGCTATACCAAGCCCACGAAGAGGCCATGCCTCTCGTAGAATGTGCTCTGATGCCCAGGGGGCATTCCAAACCTCTAGATGCGTAGGCTAGCGCAATGGCATCCACTACCCATCGAGATAGACTCTGTTTCGTCGCGGCTCGCCCTTTAGAGCGCCCACTGAACGAAACAAAGAGCTGCTCCGTCTGTCGAAAAACAGCGGAGCGGGACACATAAGCTCTTAATGCCCTGACCGGGCAAAGGGAGCTATTTCCGTCCTCCGAGGCCGGCAGAGCCGACAGGGAGATGACCTGAGCCCTGAACGGTGTGTTGAGGGACTTAGGCACGTACCCATGCTTCGGTTTCAACACGACTACAGAGTCGTTTGGCCCGAACTCCAAACAAGAGGCTCTTACTGAGAGCGCTTGCAGATCCCCCATACGCTTCACAGAAGCGAGAGCCAAAAGAAACACGGTCTTGAAAGACAGGTGTTTCATGTCAACTGAGTGAATAGGCTCGAAAGGGGCCCCTTTCATAGCGTTCAACACTGTAGAAAGGTCCCAAACGGGGACTGAAGGAGGCCTTGGAGGGTTTAACCTCCTGGCTCCTCTAAGGAAACGGACCACCAGGTCGTTTCTGCCCAGTGAATGGCCAAGCGTTGGATTAACGAACGCTGATATGGCAGCCACATAGACTTTGAGCGTGGATGGGGTTCTTCCCTTATCCAATAGCTCTTGGAGGAAGGAGAGAATCTCCGTTTCCCCGCACTGAAGTGGCGACAGACCTTGGTCTGAACACCAACCAGAGAACACCGACCATTTGGAAGCGTAGAGCCGTCTAGTAGACGGAGCCCTAGCCTGTTCGATCGTGTCTAACACTCCCTTTGGGAGGTTAGCGGGTACCCGTTTATGGCCCATACGTGTAGGGACCAAAGCTCCGGGCGAGGATGCAAAATCGAGCCCTTGGCCTGCGAGAGGAGGTCTCTCCTCACTGGAATCGGCCACGGGGCAGTACTCTTCAGTCGCATCAAAACTGGGAACCAGGGTTGATTCCTCCAGTATGGAGCGACTAGTAGCACCGAGCATCCGCTTTCCTCGATACGCTCCAGCACCTGAGGCAGGAGTGAGACAGGAGGAAAAGCATAGAGCGGACGGCGGGGCCAGACACTGGCCAGCGCGTTCGTGCTTTTCGAAAATAATTCTGGGCAGTGAGCGTTTTCCTGGTTTGCAAACAGGTCTATCTCCGCTCTGCCGAACGTTTTCCACTGCAGACGCACTGTCTGCGTGTGTAGGGACCACTCTCCTGTAGGAATTTTGTTCCGTGAGAGTCTGTCTGGGCCTACATTCAAGTGGCCCGGCACATGCATTGCTCTCAGCGAGCGCAGGTTGTGCTGGGCCCACACCAGTATGCGTTCCGTCAACCTGAGTAGGTTCCGGGATCTCACGCCACCCTGGTGGTTTATGTAGGCTACTACCGCCATGTTGTCCGAACGGACCAGGACGTGGTGCCCTTTTATCCGGGGACAAAAAGCGCCTCAGCGCAAAGTCCACCGCCATCATTTCCAGGCAGTTTATGTGCGGTAGTTTGACTCGTTCTGTCCACTGACCAAAGAACGGTCTGCCGTCGAGCAGTGCTCCCCGGCCTGAGGTGGACGCGTCCGTGGACACCACCTTCAGGCTCGAGGAGGTCCCCAGGCTTACACCTGACCGGTACCAGTCTGACGCTCTCCATGGTGTCAGGGCTGCAATGCATTCCTGATTGACCTTGAGGCGAAAGCGACCGTGAACCCTTGCTCGGCGCGGTACGCGCGCTTTCAGCCAGAACTGCAGTGGGCGCATGCGCAGCAGGCCCAACTGCAGTACTGTTGAGGCTGAGGCCATGAGGCCTAGCATTTTCTGAAATCTCTTGAGCGGCACTATATGACCGCTGCGGAAGGATTTCGCCATCTGCAGGGTGTTTCGCCTGCGCTGTAATGACAGTCGTGCTGTCATAGACAGCGAGTTCAGTTCCAGTCCTAAAAAGGAGATCCTTTGACTGGGAAACAGTGAACTTTTCTCCCAATTGACTCTCAGACCTAAGTGCTCGAGGTGATCGAGTATTATGGTCTTGTGGCGAATGAGTTCTGAAGACGATTGAGCTAGAATCAGCCAATCGTCCAAATAATTCAGAATTCGAATGCCGCGGAGTCTCAGGGGTGCCAGCGCCGCGTCCATGCACACTGTAAATGTACGAGGTGCTAGGGACAGGCCGAATGGCAGGACTGTGTACTGATATGCCCGGCCCTCGAAGGCGAATCTCAAAAATCGCCTGTGACGTGACGCAATCAGTATGTGAAAATACGCGTCTTTCAGATCTATTGCCATAAACCAGTCTCCTCGGCGAATCTGCGCGAGGATTTTCTGGCTGTGAGCATTCTGAACTTTCGCTTTATCAGCGCTTTGTTCAGATGCCTCAGATCTAAAATGGGTCTGAGACCCCCGTCTTTTTCGGTACCAGGAAATATCTGCTGTACAGACCCCCTTCGCTCTGAGCTTGAGATAAAGGCTCTATGGCCCCCTTGCTCAATAGCTTCGCTATTTCGGCTCGAAGTAGATGTGCTACTTCTGTTTTTACCGTGGTTTCGACTCTCGCCGTGTAACGGGGAGGGCGTCGATAAAACTGTAGCGAATAGCCTCTTTTTATAGTCTCTAGCACCCATTCTGAGACCCCGGGAAGTCTTTCCCATGCATGTGCACGCGTGACTAGGGGTTGAATGTAATCTGGGCCCTGGTCGCGGGTTGAAAAACCGGGCTCTGGTCGCGAAATGGCGACGACACGAGAGCAGTCGTGTGCTGTAACATGGGCGCCATTGCAGCGTATGGTGCGGGGGCGCGCTTAATCGAGCGGGCAGCCCGCGCGCGCTCAGCTCTCTCAGCTGAGAGAGAGAGCGCGCGGTGCGAGCCCCGTACGGCTCGGCATGTTTGAGAATAAATGTGGGTGCGTGAACGCAGGTACATTTATGGCACTGGGGAGTACTGTCTATTAGAACTGACTGACCGTGCATCGGTTTCGTTTCATAGAAACCGTGTGACATGTAGCTTGTAGTGATTGTGGGCACTTGAAAGCGGGCACGCTCACTACATATAATGCACAATCGCCATGAGACGATTTCATGTGTGCAAGCCCTGTATTGTGTGGGGCTGTGCTTGTGTGTACGAATGGGCACTGGATCGTGGGCATACAGTTACACACATTACATCATCGGCTGTGGCCGGGACACCGTGTAGCACAGAGAGTACTGTCTATCAGAACCGACTGACCGTGCATTCGTTTCGTTTTTACAGAAACCACGGGACATGCAGTGTGTAGTGATTGTGGGCACTGAAAAGCGGGCACGTTCACTAACTTACATGTTCTGCACAATCGACACGGTCGATTTTATGTGTGCAAGCCCTGTATTGTGTAGGGCTGTGCTTGTGTGTACGAATGTGCACTGGGTCGTGGGCATTACGGATACACACATTACACCATCGGCCGTGGCCGGGACACCAGAAAATACATTTCAGATTTACCTGGGGCGTCGTGAAAACGGCGTTTGTGTGCAGGCAAACGGGTATTGATGCCGATTTGGTGACTGCGAAATACACTGGCACGGTCGCGTATGTTGGGACTGTGCGAGCGAGACATTTTAGTGAAATCCGGCCGCGGCGGGATTTTAACACTGTAGCTTTCCTCGAAGCAGAAGTGCGCATCCTGGCTGAAAACGGGGCTTTCCGGGACTTTCTTCGTGAAATCAGGAAGAAAAAGGCGCGGGTCGTGAGGACGGTAACGTACGTTCCTCTGCAGAAAAGCAGCCATCCAGCCGGTAAGCGTATCGATGCTGGTCTTTCTCCGTCGACGCTCACGAGCGGCGGGGGAGGGGAGATCCTCGGAGCTCGCCCATCCCTCGCTATCCGAAGCGAGGAGAGAACAGCAGTCGTCCTCCACCGACGCGGCTTCACCTATCTCTTCCATGACGGACGCGGCGGCACACAGCGGCCCTTGTCCGTCGGTCAGAGAGTCCAGCGAAGCGGGCGGAGAAGCTGGCGGCAGCAGCGGCGAGCACCTCGTGGTGGAGGGAGGTTCCGGGCTCCGCTGAGCACGGCGCTTTTCACGGCGCGGCACTGCAGCGGGCGGAGAGATACAGCTTCAGTAAATGAACCCCAGGCGAGTCCGCAGAGTCACCGTAGGCATCAAATCACAGTGATGGCAGCCGCCATCGACGAGAGCTGAAGCTGCGTGATCATCACCCAGGCAGGAAACACAAGCACGTGGTCCCCGTCGCTGAGCGGGGCTCTACACGAGCCACAGGAGGCGCGAGGCATCTTGAAAAAGACCCTCGGCTCTTTTAGTGGTGGGAAAAACTGTGTGACGCGACGGCGAACACACACACAAAACACACACACATAATGTAAAGGATATTCCACGCCGGAGAAGCGCAGCAGGGAACGGCGGCTGAAGGCGGCGGCTTCAGAGAAGGGCTCGTCCTGCTGAAGTGCTTGTTCCAAACGGCTGTGGCGGCTCGAATCCAATCCAACGATGCGTGCAGCTTCGTGAATTTTAGAAAATCAGTGTGTTAGACAGCTATGCTCGTATTTATAGGCCTAAGCCACGCCTGTTTCGGCGGGAGATGACGCAGAAGGGCGCGAAGCACCCTCATTGGTCAGCGTCTCTGGCCTCGCATAGGCTGTGCTTTTCTGGCGGAGCAGCCAATGGGCGAGCGATATTGCTCCGCCTAGGGTTGTATGCTACAGAAAAGCGTTTTACAATATTTACAAAATTAAGGATTAATTTTTAGGCTTCAATCTCGACAAAGAAATATCTTTCCCGTAGCGTTCTTCGACGCAGTACGAGAGAACTCTACGTAAGAGAACTATAGTTTTACAGTTATAGTTTCCAGGTCTGAAAAACTCAACAAAATGTTCAGTTCTAAAATATATCTGGAAATATTGAATGAAATGATGAGTTATGGACTCTAGGAACTCCTTTTGGAGGAACTAATTTCACTCCTACTTCAGAGTCGGGTCTAAACCAGCGCTATAGGAACTATCCGTGACGTTAGTGTTCTCTGATTGGCCGAACGCACGCGAAACACCAGCACCCGCCATTTAAAAAAAAGCTGTGTAAACATACAGATTATAGCCTATATATTTACTCCAGAAACTAACTCTACGCACATAAAAAACAGTGACAGATGAAGCTTTCAACCTTTACGCTGAGGAGAAAACCCAACCCAGCTTTGAGGAGACCAAGAGAAACATGAATATCTCGATTCAAACACACACACGATCTTTCAATTCCTCTGTCTATTAAACTTTGACAAAATCATATCACAACATACAAAGCTGTGTTGGCGCTGCCGCTGACCCGCTTCACAACCTCATAGTATCATTATTTCTGTGATTCAATAGTTGAAATTATCATAGAAGTACTTGGATAAAAGTTTAAAGTTGGTGCTTTAGGCGAGACACGGCAGGCAAAAACATCTTCTTCTTTTTTTCACTGGTCAATGTTGAGATTTTGGGATATTTGTCTTCAATAACATGTCTTCTTTCAGACTTGTGGTGAAAAAAAGTCCAAAATACACATTTATGTCTTTATTTTACTAACTTAATTTTATTATGTCAAGTTCTGACACCGTGATTGGTTCAGATGCATCACGTGACGCGCTCTGACATTCAGATGTGTGTTTTTGACTGTTTTTCTGCTCAGTTAAAGGCCATAAATGCTGTGTTTATAAGTTTTTATGTGATTTAGGTGGTTTGTATTGTTGTTGATAATGATTTGATGAGATATTGTGTCAGTAAATAGTTGTTTCCACTAAAAAAGTATGATTTTTTACATTACAAATCTTTAAATGCCGTTTTCTCAAAATGAGTTTTATGTCATTCTCCAGTATAAACATCTCAGCCGATGTACACCGAACTCTCCAGTTACACACTTAGCAGTATTCTGAAGATATGTTCAGAGGGATTTGTTAATAACTCATCCCTGGCCTTGTGACCTGGCCATATCATTTTATTCAAAAAAATATGGCGAAAATCGATTTTTTAAGGCTATGGACAGTATATTTAGATTTCCTAGGTAATGAAAGCATATATCCTGAAATCCCTCTGAACATCTTTCTTCATCTTGTGTGTAATCGAAATGAAAAAATAATTTTGCACCTGGCTTTATCATATGTTCAGATCTATCCCGTGAAAATATATGCAAAATTGCGCATATTTAATGAGAACATGCCTAATTTGCATAATTAAACATACAAATTTCAAAAACTTGTAATACATTTTTTTTATGAACTTGTGTAAGTAATCAACTGAGGAAGTTTCATGGTGATATCTATTATTTAAAATTGTACCCTATTCAACTGCAGTGTCTCGCCTTAAAATAACACATTTTTCGATTACATTTTTCGCATCTAGGTGGCGACAAGTGAGTGATAAAAAATATATTTATTATTGAATCATTTATTCAGGAGAATGTAGTGTTGTATGATGCTCCTGAAATAAAGGTCAGAAAGATGTGATTTGCTTTTGTGAATATGACTCCTCTTATACGTCATGTACAGTCTGTATAAGTGTATGATTTAACTTTTCCCGATGGTCTAGTGTTAAAAAAATTTGCATATTGTGTGTGTCAAGGTGAAGGAGAGCTCCGCCCCTGTGCCGGTCTTAGACCCGCCCCCTCACCCGCCCGCTCTGGGTGTGGCTCTCCGTGGCAACGGTAACCAACGCTGCTGTGACTGCGGGGAGGCGGAGCCTCGCTGGGCCAGCGTGAACCTCGGCATCACCATGTGCATCGAGTGCTCGGGCATCCACAGGTCTTTTTTTTTTTTTTATAATTTATAATTTATTATTACAATTTCCAATCTACTTCCTATCCATATTGTCAAAACTCAGATTTCCTGCCTTTTTTCATGATAACAGAGATCTAGGGGGTTATGAAAATACTATATATGTTTTAAAACAGTTGATCCACAGATCATCTGCATACAGTTGATGTGACTTGTTGTCATAACTACTCAGTCACCACCTCCACCAATGGTGGGTCACTCAGAAAACAACAGGCCAATCAGAAGACAGGCTCATGAATATTAAGTAGACCGGCCAAAATGATCTTGATCTGATCTTGGCAGAGCTCCTGAGAAATATATTGAGATGTTTTTTTGGTACTTATACCGCAAATATATATTCTTAAGGACATCAAAACCTAAAATTAAATTTTTTACCAAAAATATATGGGACCTTTAACAATACATAAACTAGATTATAGTCAACATTCAGTCAGGACACCAATTTTTTCATTATGATATAAACATTATGATTATTATATAATTATGAAATTATGATTTAAAGCCGTAAACATGGTTTATATAGTATTACTCATGAACTCTATGATATTTAATCAGGTTTATTTGTTTTGATGTACGGTTTTTGATTTGTGTTGACAGGAGCCTCGGCGTTCATCTGTCCAAAGTTCGATCGCTCACTCTTGATTCCTGGGAGCCGGAACAGTTAAAGGTCCGACATTCATTTAATTAAAACTGTTTTATCAAAATCTCTGACATAAACTAGTTACAGAACACAAAATTGCAAGTCATGCTGCACAGGTGATGCGTTACATGTATAAAAAATTACATGTTACCATATAGCATTTATTTGATATTTTTTACTTAGGTGTGTTCATTGTCTCTGATTCTAATCTGAGCTCTGTCAGTTATGCTTCTGCTTTGCTATTGGTTGTTCTTTGTTTAACTCCGCCCCTTCACAGCTGCTATGTGTTCTGGGTAATGAAGTCATTAATGGCATTTATGAGCGTAACCCACTAGATGGACTACAGAAGCCCAGCGCAGGCAGTTCACGGTACACACACACACACACACACACACACACACACACACACACACACACACACACACACACACACACACACACACAATGGAATATAAGAGCTTTGAATGTATTCATTACCTCTCTCAGGCAGGATAAAGAACAGTGGATTCGGTTCAAGTATGTGGAGAAAAGATTTGTGATGCGCGGTCCTGATGCTGGTGAGTGTGTGTGTGTGTGTGCTGTTTATCTTTTATAAATATTATTTTAAATATAAAACACCTGTTCCTTTGATTAAAAATTATTATTTTATCATTCAAATAATTGTTATAATAATTTAAATAATTATACTTTTTAATATTTTATAATTAAATAATTTCATTTTCATTTATTAAATCATAATTAAATTGTATAATTATTTTAATTGTTAATTTAAATATTTTAATTTATTTGATTTTAAATTATTGTAATTTAAATGTAATTATTTTGGTTAAAGTATTATTTTATAATTAAAGTAATAAGTAATTACAGAAGTTATTTATAATTATCTAGAGTAATATAATTATTTTAATTACTTAAAAATAATATTTTGTAATTAAAATACAATTTAATTTAACATAAAATGCAAAAACAAAGCAATGATTTTAATTGTTAACTAACATTATTTTAATTTAATTATTTTAATTAAGATAATATTTTGTAATGAATTATACAATTATTTTAGTTTTATTATTCATTAAAATATTTTTTAATTATCATATATACTTTTCACATTTTGAATTTTTAAATGATTAGTTTTTAAGAAATGTAAAATTTTAATAATATATGAAATAATTATTTTATAATTCAAATGAATATATTAATTAGCAGTGTAATGATGTTTAAATTTTTTTTATCATTTTAATTAAATACTATAATAATTGTAATTAATTAAAAATATAATTAAGACTAACATTATTTTAATTAAAATGTTAGTTCAAATATTTTATAATGAATTCTACAGGTCAATTTTTATTCTTTTTTTAAATAAAATACAATTTGTATAATTGAAATGAATGTATTAATCAGCAGTAGAATGCTAATCAGGACACGGCGTATGTAAGAACACACGTTTCTCATGAGCGTATAGAGTCGGCAAAGCTGCGCGCCGGAGAGAGGCTGTATCAGGCGTCGCTGAACGGGCACCTCGTTGCCATGGCGACGGCGCTGGCCGAGGGTGCGGAGGTGAACTGGAGTGATCCTGAGCGGGAGGGACGGACGGCTCTGATTGGTTCTGCCATCGGGGTGAGTGACAGCGGCCTCCGGGATAGTTAACCCCAAAATGTAAAATTTTTGGTGAACTATCTCTTTAAATGAGTGTGTTTCTGGTCTTCAGTGATTGATTTTGTGTGTGTGTGTGTGTGTGTGTGTGTGTGTGTGTGTGTGTGTGTGTGTGTGTGTGTGTGTGTGTGTGTGTGTGTGTGTGTGTCTGGCAGGGCTCTCTGCTGGCGTGTGAGTTTCTGCTACAGAACGGCTCTAATGTGAATCACAGAGATCTGCACGGTCAGGGCGCTCTTCACGCCGCCGCCACATACGGACACACCGGGTACCAAACATCATGTCTCGACGATCACATGCTTATCGAGGCTGGTGTATAATGATGATGATGGTAATCTGTGATTGGTCACTTCAGGCAGGTGTGTCTGCTGCTCAAGAAAGGAGCCAATCAGTACGCAGCTGACGAAAAGGGAAACGATCCGCTCAGTATCGCCATAGAAACCGCCCACGCTGACATCGTCACTTTGTGAGTAATCAGTGTGTGTGTGTGTGTGTGTGTGTGTTAGAAATCATAATAATACAGTGTGTGTGTGTGTGTGTGTGTGTGTGTTTCAGGTTAAGAATGGCCCGAATGAATGAGGAAATGAGGGATTCAGAGGGATTCTTCGGATCTGTTGGTGAGATTAATTAATTAATCTTAATTAATATGAATAGAAGGTTCTAAAAGAACAGCATTTATTTGAAATATAATATTTTGTAACATTATAAATGTCTTTATTGTCACTTTTGGTCAATTTAACGTGTCCTTGCTGAATAATGTAACTAAAGTGTTATTTTATAATTAAAATAATTAGATAATTGTAATTATAAATTATTTAAATGACTATTTAAAAAAAAGGAGATGCCGTCAGTTACATTAGGACGAACTAGATCTTAATTATATTCTATGATATCTTTATAAATGTCTTTACTGTCACTTTTGGTCAATTAAATGCATCCTTGCTAAAAAATAAATTTTCTTTCTTTTTTAAATTTGACACATCTCGAACTTTTGAATGATAGTGTATCACGGTTTCCACAGAGATATGAACCGTTTTCAACATTGATAATAATCATAAATGTTTCTTGAGCATCAGATCATCATATTACACTGATTTCTGAAGGATCATGTGACACTGAAGACTGGAGTAATGATGCTGAAAATTCAGCTTTGATCACAGGAATAAATTACACTTTACTATATATTCACATAGAAAACTGTTATTTTACATTATAATAATATTTCAGAATTTTTACTGTATTTTTGGTCAAAAACACAGTTTGTAGTGAAACTTTGACAAATAAAAACTGTTCTCCGGCTTTTCCTCAAGGAGACGACGAAACATTCCAGGATATTTTCCGTGATTTCAGTAACATGGCGTCACATGACCCGGAGAAACTCTCTCGCCGTCAGTTCGTCCGCAGCTGTGAGGATGAAGAGGAGAAAAGCTAGAACGGGTCGCGTGAGGTCAGAGGTCACGCTGATGCACTATGGGACAAGGGAACAAAACGCGAAAAGAGGGAAATCTTAATGTTACAACTCTGAGTGTGTGTGTGTGTGTGTGTGTGTGTGAGCTGTTTTAATGAGTGTGTTTCTGTGTGAAGTGATGCGGTCCGACTCATTTCATCCACACATATGAACTGACTGCTTTACTGAAGGCTTTTGACATGTACGTTTGTGAACGCTTTTATATTGTGCTGCAGTCAAATACTGCTCTGAACACAGTGGTTATTTAGGAGAAGTCAACATCAAACCTAAAGTGACCTTACATTCCCCTCTGGGTCTCTTCACTCAGAAAAATCAGATTTGGAAGACATGTGCATCAAAAAAAATGAGAATATGGTGCAAAAGTTCATTTATTTCAGTAATTCAACTTAAAAGGTGAAACTAATATATTATATAGACTCATTACATGCAAAGTGAGATATTTCAAGCCTTTATTTGTTATAATTTTGATGATTATGAAAACCCCAAATTCAAAATTAGAATATTGTGAAAAGGTTTTCATAAGCTGTAAGACATAATCATCGCAATTATAACAAATAAATGCTTGAAATATCTCACTTTGCATGTAATGAGTCTATATAATATATTAGTTTCACCTTTTAAGTTGAATTACTGAAATATATATATTTTTTGTTTTTACTTTTGCACGATATTTTAATTTTTCGAGTTTCATCTGTTGCTATGTGAACACACACTAAAAAAATAATGGACATAATTCGGATATATTTAAGGGTAAAAAAAAAAAAAAGTCACACTTGGCTCTTTCGCGGTCAAAAACGGCCGACATAGGAAATGAATGGAAAATACAAAAAAATATGAATCTTTTGGTGGTAAAAACTACAAATCGGTCACTGTGCAGAACAAAGTGCACAGCAATGAAGAATTATCACTATCCAGTCCTTATATTATTAGACTTGTTTATCAAATACTAAGTAATCTTGTAATTTTTCTAACAAAATGTTAATGTTTGATTGTAATCATAATGCAAAATCTGATATTTATCTGAATTAAATATCTAAACCTTGACAAAATTTTAAAAAAAATGTATATCTAAATGCAAAACCTAATAAAATTAAGAAATTATGTCTAAAAAAAAACAATGGGAATCCAAAAGCCTCTTTATATATTTATATAGGAAGCTACAACATTTATTTTAAAAACTATTCTCACTTAAAAAAAAAAAAAAAAAAAAAAAGAATTTTAAAGGCCTGAAATTTTAAATGTGAAATATTGCATTTATTTAAAAAAAACAATTTCTAATGGACAAAATAGCTCATAAATATGTTATAAATATTGCATAGTGTCATAAAATCCCCTCAAAATTCTAAATAATAATCGGGAAAAAATTATTGAACGAAAATATATTACATTGTTGTTCCTAGAAAAAAAAGTAAATTCAAGGTTCGGTCACTTTTGGCCGAGAAGGAGCCACATGTGACCCGTGAAGGAAGAGGAGCAGAGGGTCAATGCACGTTCCTGAAGGATTCATAACTGCACAACATTTAATAACTTGCATCATCTTTCACATTGGCTCACGTCTCATGCTTTATCTGTCATAATCTTCATCATCCAAACCATCATGTCTCAGATTTATCTGGTAACACTTCCATTTGTTAACTACATTAGTTAACATGTTCTCTGTCACTTATCAAGCATTTATTGATCTTAGTTCATGTTCATTTCATATTTAAATCAATAGTTGTATCTCTTAATGATATTTTGTAACTCTTTACAATAAGGTTTCACTGGTTAACATTATTTAATGCATTAACTAACATGAGAAATGCATTTGTTACAGTATTTATTCATATTTGATAACATTAGCTAATAAAAATATTGTTTGTTCATGTTAAATCACAGTGCAATAACCAATGTTAACCAATAAAACTATAAGTAAATGTTGAAATTAACATGAACTGAGATTAATAATAATACTGCAGCATTGTTAGTTAATAGTGTAAGACTGTATTTTGTCTTGAGTGTCCAGTAATGTGTTTCATGTTGACTGTAAATGCACTTTGAATAAAAGTAAATACATAAACAGTTATAACGATTAATATAATGTGATGCACAATATATTAATATCAATGTTGATGTCTTAAAAGTTTGTGTCTTATTCTATCTAATAAACAAGCTATTTAACTATTGAAATGTTCTGTCTGTTGTTGTTAACACATTGTTTCTTCCACTTATGGAATATGACATTTCATCTTGGCAATACATGCCAGAGACAGACGGGTCATCATCATGACATCAGCAGGTCTTCAGACGCCTTTATGACATCATAGTCATCAATCACATCATCACTGGCACACAGAAGGAATGTGCTGAACATTCTATTAGTGACAGTTGGGTTTTTAAAACTTTGAAATTACATTTATTTTTAAAAAATAACATTATACGGAAGTCCTGAACCGCAACTTTTAAAAAAAGTCTAAATATTTTGAGATTAAAGTCTTAAATATTTTGAGATTAAAGTTGAAATATTTTGAGATTAAAGTCGAAATATTTTGAGATTAAAGTTGAAATATTTTGAGATTAAAGTCGCAATATTTTGAGAATAAAGTCGAAATATTTTGAGATTAAAGTCTAAATATTTTGAGATTAAAGTCTAAATATTTTGAGATTAAAGTTTAAATATTTTGAGATTAAAGTCTAAATATTTTGAGATTAAAGTCTAAATACTTTGAGATTAAAGTCTAAATATTTTGAGATTATAGTTAAATATTTTTAAAGTCTAAACATTTTGAGATTAAAGTTTAAATATTTTGAGATTAAAGTCTAAATATTTTGAGAATAAAGTCTAAAAATTTTGAGATTAAAGTCTTAAATATTTTGAGATTAAAGTCTAAATATTTTGAGATTAAAGTCTTAAATATTTCGAGAATAAAGTTGAAATATTTTGAGATTAAAGTCTAAATATTTTGAGATTAAAGTCTTAAATATTTTGAGATTAAAGTCTAAATATTTTGAGATTAAAGTCGCAATATTTTGAGAATAAAGTTGAAATATTTTGAGATTAAAGTCGCAATATTTTGAGAATAAAGTCGAAATATTTTGAGATTAAAGTTGAAATATTTTGAGATTAAAGTCTAAATATTTTGAGATTAAAGTCTAAATATTTTGAGATTAAAGTCTAAATATTTTGAGATTAAAGTCTAAATATTTTGAGATTAAAGTCTAAATATTTTGAGATTAAAGTCTAAATATTTTGAGATTAAAGTCTAAATATTTTGAGATTAAAGTCGCAATGTTTTGAGATTAAAGTCGAAATATTTTGAGATTAAAGTCAAAATATTTTTACTTTAATCTCGAAATGCTAGAATTATATATATATATATTTTTTACGTTGCAGTTTCAGGGCTTATGTACATTACCGCATCTTAAGAGTGAAAATATCTACAAAATATATGTTTGTCTGCATTTTTCCATTATTTTGATGTTACAGTAATAAAATAGTAAATAGCTGAGAAAATATTCCACATTGAGAAAAACTTTCTATAAGAAGTGGAAATTAAAGTTTAACATGCATAATAAAAAGATTGAAACAACTTATATCTTCACTTATCTATATAAAAAAATTGCCAAAATAAAAAAACAGACTTTAATTGTTTATAAGCTTTTTTTGTTTTGTTAATTTATTTAATACATTTATTCATATAAATTAATTTCATATTGACAACAAGCACACTGAACAAATAAAAATAACAACTATATTAAATTTAAATATATAAATGTAAACAATCACTATTAAATAGTTTAGTTATTCTATAAGAAATCTATCGAACGTGCAATCTTCGGAATAAACACTAACGTTATATGAAATGGAAATATATTTGATTTGTAATTAGATGTTAATTTGACGAAAAAACGCGCGCTTGCTATGCCCCGCCCTCGAAATGGTGACGTTTTGACTGACGTAATTTCAAAGCGCCGGAGCGCACACACGCATGCGTTCATTGCGCGGCGACACCACCATTTTAGAGGAAGAATGGAAAACACGTACAGTTATTGACCATCAGTAATACATCGATAGTATAATCAACAAGAGCCCATGTTAAAGACTCGGACAGATAGAAGATTTCCGCGGGTCAACAGAAGATCCGGTTTCTGATACTCCGGATCTGACATCACATCACACTCTGTTCTGGGTGTATTGTTGTTATTCGGCTGTGTGTGTGTGTGTGTGAGAGAGTGTGAGTGTGTGTTCAAGTGAAGCTGAAGCAGCGCGGTTCCGTCCAGAGTCCAGATGGATGGAGACGAGGAGATCCGTTCAGGTACAACAACCACAACACACTGTTTATTCCCGACCATTGCGAAACACTAACATGGTAATACCATGCTAACACCATGGTATCCTTAGCATAGCATGGTGTTTTGAGTGTAGTACACAAGCATTACCATATAAGTCAACAAAGCACCGTGATATTTTCATGCATTTGGACATGTACCACCACGGTAATACCATGGTGTTTGATTATAATACACATGCATTACCGTAAAATTAATCAAAGTACGATGGTATGTTCGTGTTTTTTGGACATGTACCATAGTAATGCCATGCATTTGGACACATAACATAATGGTAATCTTAGTATATCATGGTGTTTGTTTGAGTATAGTACACATGCATTACCATATAAATAATCAAAGTACCATGTTATTTTTACACGTACTATGGTAAACAGTAAACCCCATGGTATTCCTCGTAGGCCTATATCATGGTGTTTGTTTGAGTATAGGACACATACATTACTTTTATAATTCATCCAAGTACAATATTATTTTCATGTTTTCTTGAACAAGTACCATGGTAATGCCATGTATTTGGACATGTACCATGGTATTTTTTTTAAATATCTTGATATACTGTGTGTGTAAATACCATGGTGTATGAATATAATAAACATTGTCTTTTGTACAAGCACCATGGTATTCTTTGAGTACCTTAAAATAACAGTGTTTTTTTGTGCGTACTACAATCTGATACTATAACATATTACTGAAGTGGCTTACTCTTATTTTATTAGTAGTAGTATATTTGACGTCCTTATATCATTAGTACATCATGTATATTATGTGATCATGCTGTAAATCCTAAAACGGCAGATTTTCAATTTTCTTTGGATGCCTCAAATCAGATTCTTCTGTGATTATATCATGTGACCAGAAAACAAAATAAGGTAACACTTTACAATAAGGTTCATTTATTAAACATTAGTTAATGTATTAACTAACATGAACTAACAATGAGCAATACATTTGTTACAGTATTTATTAATCTTTGTTAATGTTAGTTAATATGAATAAAGCCGTTCATGTTAGTTCACAGTGATTTTAATAAAGTATTAGTAAATGTTGAAATTAACATTAACAAAGATGAATAAATGCTGTATAAGTGCAGTTCATTATTTGTTAATGTTAACTAATGTAGTTAACTAATGTTAACTAATGAACCTTATTGTAAAGTGTTACCCAAAATAAGAAGTATTATCAGCTAAACTTAGAGCAAGTACTGAACGCAGTCCGATATTAGTGTCACTGTCACTTGATGATGGGTCTGGTAATATATTTTGAAAATGATAGTTTCTTGAGATGGTGATTGAATGTGAGCCAGATGCTGAATGCACTTTGGAAATTTGCTTTGACAAAGAAAAGTGATGATGGTATAACACATCTGCTCAAACTGAACCCTTCCTAAATACCCTTTATTTTATTCTTCTGCGATTTGTTTCTTTAATATCAGGAGAGTTTTATGTTATCGCGACCGGTAGAGATCCGTCTGTGTTGGATATAGATCCGGGTCGCTAAAGACCAGAACACGTAATAATGATTAGCGAAACATTCATACATTTAAGGGTTATTAAAAAAAAAAATCAACAGATGAATAAAACTGTAGTTTCGATTTTGCTGTCCAATGATTATGAGAACGTGATAATCAAGATAAAATGGTCATTGTGCCTCATGCCGTTTCTGTCCTTTAAAGCGGTGTGCTTTCGCCCCTCCTAAAAAGCCTAAACTTCACGTCCAAATCATGTGACGTGACTGCTGTAAAATGCGGGACATGCTTTATTTTAAAAAGGCTTATTAAAGTGCATTAAACTGCGAGATGGACTGATTTCTACACGCTTTCTGTCGGACGGAGAGAAACACGGACGAGTAAAGTGTACTCGGGGTTTCAGCCGGCGCATAAACACTCAAATATACACTCAAATATGTCCAAACATCTGTATTTACGAGTATTTCCATAAGACAGTCTGTTACGTCTTTAGTGAATAAACAGCTGGGAATGAAATCGGATGCATATCATTATATTAGATTATTAAATCCGTGCATTTAATGCAGAAACTGCTGCTATCTGTCATTAATGCTGAAGACAAAACCACTCTCTGCTCTCGACTGAATAACTTCAGCTGCTTTAATAACAATCAGTGTGTGTGATTCATACAGTGAAGACTATGCAGTGTTTTAACGTTTAACTTGGGGGTTTAATTACTATTTTGATTGTTTAATGCAATACTGTGTTTTGAAAAGAACACTCCACTTTTTTTTTTTTTTTTGGAAATAGGCTCATTTCCCAGCTCCCCTAGAGTTAAACAGTTTTACCGTTTTCGAATCCATTCAGCCGATCTCCGGGTCTGGCGGTAGCACTTTTAGCTTAGTTTAGCATAGATCATCGAATCTGACTTTTATTTTGGATTTGATTAATCGCGATTAATCGTTTACAGCCCTACCGGCGGGTAGTGCTAGTGATGTGGTCCGTGAAGTTCAATTGATCATCAATTACAACTCCCAAGACTACAAGTAGCTGTCTTTGCAAAGTTTAGTTGAAGGTGGTGGTCCTTCATCCAGCCAGAAATGTCTGTCAGGCTGAGATGCGAGCGGCCACAGTCAGATAATCCGGCTGGATTGAGAGGTAGAGTTGCGTGTCATCAGCGTAGCAGTGATAGGAAAAGCCATGTTTCTGAATCACAGATCCTAGTGGTGTCATGTAGATGGAGAAGAGAAGTGGTCCCAGCACTGAGCCCTGAGGCACTCCAGTAGCTAGGTCTTAGACACGTCACCCCTCCACGACACCCTAAAGGACCTGCCTAAAAGGTAAGACTTGAACCACTGGAGTGCGGTTCTTTCTAGGTCAATATGAGTAGGAACTATACTCTCATTCCTGCGTAATAATCAAGGAACTGCTGTCGTACCAACAGGCGCATTGATATTACACAGCGCCTGAAAATAGTCCCCAGCTCGGTAACTTCCAACGTGACCGGCACTAAGTTTGTAATATCATTGCGCCTGCTGGTACACGATGTAACTACATAAGAGTCAAGTTTTAAATAGGAAAAATATCGAAACTCTTTGGTCATATTTTTGAGAGAGATGCTAACGGTCTAATCAGATTCAATGATCTATGCTAAGCTATGCTAAAAGTGCTACCGCCAGACCCGGAAATCGGCTGAATGGATTCGAAAACGGTAAAACTGTTTAACTCTAGGGCAGTTGGGAAATGAGCCCATTTCCAAAAAAAGTGTTACTTTTAGTTGAGCAAATAGATCAGTTCATAATTCATCATGTTTTTAGTCTGTATATTCTCCGTAGTACATCTCAAAATTGAAAAGATCGCAATTCAGATCAGGATTGTTTGTTATAAGATTGTGATATGATCTCTTGGGAAGATCGCCCGCACCCGGAGCTGGAAGCTGAATGTTTGTAGGTTGAACTGAGATTGCGAATGTGTGTTTTCTCAGATGATGGCAGCGCTACTCCCGTTCAGGACGAGCAGGAAGACGCGAGACCCGGATCACGACAGTCTGACGTGAGTTTGGATCTGATGTTTGGCCCTCATGTTGTGTTCATATCACAGACGTTATTTTCTGGTTGTCACGCAGGATGATGGCAGTGATAACGAGGACGCCGCACACGATAGGAAGTCTGAGAACGCAGACAGTAGTTCGGATCACGAGGCCCGTGGAAGAGGGGCGGCAGACGGGAGCGATTCAGAGCCCGAGCCGCCCCGTCATGCAGACAGCGATGAGGAAGACGAGGGCAGATCCCCTGTGAAGCGAAGAGCGAGCACCTCTGAGAACGACGAGGAAGAGGAGGAGGAGAAAGCGCACTCCGACCGAGAGGAACCCGAGAAGAGAAACAGCCCGAAATCAGATGCGGCCAGCGATTCAGACGAGGACAAACCCAAACAGAAAACTCAGAGAGACTCTGATGCTGAGGAGGAGGAGGGAGGGAGGAAGGAGACGGGGAAGTGGAAAGCTGTGATGAACTCAGACAGTGAGGAAGAGGAGGAGAGGCCAAAGGTGGAGGCGGGAAGTGATGAAGATGAAGAGCCCAAACGACGGGGTCTGGCTAGTGATGATGAAGGGCCCAAACGACGGGGTCTGGCTAGTGATGATGAAGATGAAGGGCCCAAACGACGGGGTCTGGCTAGTGATGATGAAGATGAAGGGCCCAAACGA